>NC_023752.2:10580566-10880566 GCF_000499845.2 Phaseolus vulgaris | reverse complement strand
CAGGGTACTGGACTTCCCTGATGTGGCCTGCGGCGAGGAGTTTCTGTGTCTCGTCCCTGATCGCCTGCCTCCTCTCCTCGTTGAATTTTCTCCTCCTTTGTCGCACCGGTCTCACCATGTTGTCCATCGCCAGATGATGGCACAAGAAGTCGGGATCAATCTCGGGCATGTCCGAAGCGGACCAAGCAAATGCGTCCAGATGCCGCTCAATCACCTTGGCGATCTGGTCCTGGAGATCGACCTCCAGAGATCTTCCCAGCTTGAAGACTTTCCCTCCGATCTCCTTTTCGAGCCACTGCTCGACAGGTTTAGGCCTGGATTCTCTGGCGATCACCGCCCTGGCGATTCCCTGTTCCCTTGCTTCCTCGGGGCGATTTCGCGCCTCTTCCTCCTCCAGGCCAGCATTCCTCTCCCCTAGCTAAGCGTCTACCATCTCTACATCCCTTCCGGCGGCCTCCTCTGTTACCGGCGGTCTGGGCTTCACACCGGGAGGTGGGGTGGTTGTTACATAATTCACTGATCTTTTGTTTTTCAGGCTATTCTCATAGCACCTTTTCGCTTCTTTCTGATCAGACTTGATCGTGATCACCACCCCTTCCATGGACGGCAACTTCACCTTCATGTGCCGAGTCGACGGAATGGCGCCTATCCTGTTAAGAGTGGGCCTTCCCAACAGGATGTTATATGCTGAAGGGGCGTTTACGACGAGGTACTTGATTTTCTCCGTCCTCGACCCAGCCTCATCTGTAAACGTGGTTCTCAGCTCAATGTACCCCCTGACCTCCACCTGGTCACCAACGAACCCATATAAGCACCCTCCATAGGGCCTTAGCTGGTCAAGGGGCAATTCCAGCTGCGTGAAAGTCGGCCAGAACATCACGTCTGCCGAGCTTCCTTGGTCCACCAGAACTCTATGGACCTTCCTCCCTGCTGTAACCAACGAAATAACTATGGGATCGTTGTCATGAGGCACAACGTCCCGAAGATCCTGCTTTGTGAACGTAATGTCCACTTCCGGCGAGTGATCTTCAAACATGTCCACTGTCATCACCGATCGCGCATACTTTTTCCTCTGCGATGCGGTGCATCCACCACCTGAAAAACCCCCTGCAATGGTGTGGATCTCCCCGTGGATAGGCATCTCGTGTTGCTGGGCTTCTCCACCTGCTGGCTGGGAACTCGACGCTCCCCCCGTCCTCCTATCCAGCAGATAGTCATTTAGGAACCCGCTCTTAACCAGATCGTCGAGCTGATATCCCAAAGACAAACACGAGTCCAAGGCGTGGCCAAAACATTGGTGGAACTCGCACCAGACGTCCGGCTTTGACCCCAGCACCTTGTCGCCCACCTTCTCAGGCGCCTTCAACCTAGCAGATATGTTAGGGATGGCGATCAGGTCCGCTAGTCCCATGACAAATTTGTGCTTAGGCGGGCGATTGTATTCCCGGCGTGCTGGTTGCTGGCGCGCTTGGCTTCTTCCCTTGTTTCTCCTGTCGTAAGGGTGGCGAGTCCTCTGGTCTTTTCTGGCCGCCGCCGCCGTTTCCAGCACCCTCTGCGGCTGGATCCTGGTCTGGGCGCGTGGCCTGGCGGGAGCCACGCTGCCTCTCTTCTCGGCGACTTCACTCTCGTCGGCGATGTGGGCCACCGCAAGTCGCCTGACTTCAGCGAACGTCGCTGGATGAGCCCTGATCAAGGCCTCGCAGAATGGCCCTGGCTGCACGCCCTTCTTGAAGGCATAGACCAGCATTTCTTCATCCTTGACCGGCGATCTGACCATCTGCGCTCCAAAGCGATTGAGGTAGTCTCTGAGGGACTCCCCATGGTACTGCCTTATATCAAACAGGTCATAAGACACCCTGGGCGGTGCCTTATTCACAATGTACTGCTCGACAAAGATTTTCGAGAACTGTTGAAAATTGGTTATGTGGCCGTTAGGCAGGCTCACAAACCACTCCATCGCCGTTCCCTGGAGCGTACTCACGAACATCTTGCAGTAGACGGCGTCTGACCCTCCCGATAGCATCATCTGCGTGTGGAACGTGGTCAGATGAGCTTCTGGATCCTCCACGCCGGTAAAGACAGCCTTAACCGGAACCACGCTCGTGGGAATAGGCGTGTCGGTAATCGCCTGAACAAAAGGCATTAGGAAAACACGAGGTGGCGTCGACGGCGCCACCTCTTCAGCAGAAGAACGTCCTTGCTGCTCCTGAAGAGCTCGACGCAGCTCCTCAGTCACCTTGCTGAGCTCCTCGTTCCTGGCGCGAGAGGCGACCAGGTCCTCATGTATCCTCGCCTGCTCTACGCGCGAGGCTTCCACAGTTGCCTGCAACGAGCGCATCATCTCTGCCATCTGCGCCATGGTCATGGCGGCATCGCCTTCAGCAGCGACAGGCGCCACGGGACTGGAACGATTGCTTCTCATTTTTCTCATTAACTTCAGCGAATCACAGGAATGCAGCGAACAATACTTCAACCTCGATCGAATCAGCGATCAATCGGAGAAAACAGTGCGAAACTGTGCAAGAAAACTCAAGAACACCGTAAGCCTTCAGAGAAAACCACAACTTCGCTAGAAACCACCGCTTCCCCGCGAACAGCCAAACAAACGAAAGAACTCGAACTTCCACCAAACAGATTACGCGTAAGCAGCAGAAAACCTTACTCCACCGATCGAAAAGCCAAACGAACGGTTCAAAATGCAAATTCACCGAACGAAACTCAAGCAAACAGCGAACGATGGTTGCACCAGCACACAACCACGCAGAAAACTTCGAAAACTTCCAAGAACTCACGCTGTGGATGGGAGCGAGTTTTACACGGTCCCACGGTGGGCGCCTGATGATCCTGCCCGTTGACCGGAACGCTGGAAACTGCCTCGTCAAGGGATCGACGTGCGCACCGCTTCTCACCTCCATTCCTCTTCGGGATCTACCTCAAGAACCTGCAAAGAAACAGCACGGCGCCGCTGCGGCCGATCGCACTCCAACGCTCAAGTCAGTGACGGTATCACCAAATACTAAGAACAAGAACCGTGCAAATCCTCTCTCACAGTCAGCTCTATCACTCGCAAGCATAAAGTGTATAAACTGAACGTGCGTACCTCAGAAAGTTTGTCAAGAACTCTTATATACCTGGTGGCTTTCTCTCTCCTGGCAGTTACAGACTCGGACACGTGGCTCGCATCCAACTGTACACGTGCCATCATCTGGAGGCTCCCTGACTTGGCGCCGCTTCTACTCTCATTTTGGCTAAGTTACTTATGCACGATACTGCCCAGTGCATAGCTAACTTAGGAGTGCGATCTCTACTGGAACTGGCGAGTTAGGGGCCTTCATACACCTTCCCTGTAGTCTCGCCGGCCGCCTTCATAATCTGCTTCTCCTTCATCTTCGGCGATGTGCTTTCTCTGGCGATCTCCAATGACTAGGTCGCCTGAACCTACATCGGACGACTTCATCTTCAACCTGACGATCGCCTATTCTGGTAATCTGGAAATCGGAACACGCCAACTTAACAACTGGCGACTACACGTGCCCCCCGACTTCCTTCCCTTCTGCCAACCGGGCACCTTCTCAACACGCCTACACTGTAGCAGGATGCCACGTCATCACACCCGACCACCAGGGCGGTACAGGTTTCACCATTTAAGAGGTCTTTTTCCAAAACATATCATCATTCCCAAACAAATTTTTCCAACTTGGTCGATTTATAGAACCTCCTTTTCTGAAATCCCATTATTTACAAATGCTAAGTCATGTTTGCCTTTTTCTTCCACTTTTAGTTGTAAAAATAAACTGACTTTGTTATATGCAGGGATTCAGAATTCGTGGAGGAATTCTCTCCAACTCGAGGATTATGATGCGAATCAAAAAGATGTTGTTAATAGGAAGAATGGACAAGGGCCAAATCATTTAAAGTTCTTCTTATTAGTCTTTTCAAAAGATGAGGCCCAAGCCCAAAGCCCAAGCCCAAAGCCCAAAAAGCCCAAGTCCATCCCTTGAGGAGCAAGGCCAAGCATTAAATAAAAGAGCATCATTTGAATTACTCTTGTATAGTTGTAGGAGGTGTGGATATTAAATAAAGGAGTGTGAATATGTAAAATAAAGTCACATTGTCCATGTGACTTAGGAGAGTAGGTGTAGGTGTAGTTTTTAGGAGGTGTCATAGTAGAAAAAGGTCACACCTTCCATGTGACTTGTTTTTTGTGGGAATTTCAAACGACTTTCATTTGAATTTTCCCACCTATTTTTCAGCACCCTCACACTATAAATAGAGGTGTGGGCTCTTGTAAAATTCAGATTTGAGAATTGATATAGCAAAACTCTCCCAAATTGGTGATAGAGTGTGTGAGAACTTGTCTTCTCCTCTTCCTAATCTCATCTTGAGTGCCTTGGTTCTCTCAAGTGGCGGCATTACTCACTTATCTTGGAGCCTTCACACTTCAAGTGGCGTGACCATCAACCAAGCTCTTCATTCTCATAAGTTCCTCTCTTCTCCATCTTTTCATTTCATCTCCATGTTCATATGAAGCTAAAACATGTCTTAGGTTCCTTTTCTAGCATTTTCATTCGGTACTTTAGCTTAATTCTTGCTTTGCCTCGGTTCATCTTCTCTTTGGCTGGTTCCATTTGGTTCTTCCTCATTTCTTATTGATTTGTTCGGTTCATTTCAGTTCTTAAGCTTTCTATTCGATTCATTTACATTTGTACACCTTTTAATCGGTTCAATTGGCAAGAAATGGGTCTTCCATGTGAGTTTGGTGTTTGGTGCAAGTTTTGGTGAGTTCTTGAAACATAGAACATTGATCCATTTCTATTAAAAGTGCCTATTCTTTCTCCAACTCATGTTGATTCCATAAAATGTCAAAGAATCATCTATATCTTACTAGTGGAATCATATCATATTGACATCGATGACCAGATACCAGATCTTTGTAGTCTTGTTGTTATTTCCCTCGCCGAAGATGGTGTAGAGCTCATTGTAGCCCTTGGTACCGACCCTCTCACTCAAGAACCGTACTACATGGTCGTCGTAAGGCATCATCTCGGTTTCGGCCATCCTCATGGACTTGAACGTTTTCCAGTAGAGGATGTCTACTGAACTTCCTTTGTCCATGAGGGTCTTTCGTATGGTAAATTAGTCTATGTCGACCGATATCACCATCGGGTCGTCCTGTTGGCGATAATCCACGCCCCTGAAGTCCTCGTCTGTGAAGGTGATGGGTGACATCCTCGGTCGGAATGCCACCGCGTTCACCTAATGCACCGCTCGCAGGTGCTTCTTCCGGGCGTTGTTGGTGCTCCCTCTCCAGACGAAGCCGCCAACTATGGTTTTGATAACTTCTCGGTTACCTCTTTTGTTGGCCTCCCTGCGGGGAGCACCGTCCCTCCTAGGTTGTCGATCGTCTCTATGATCTCGGTCATTTCTACCGCGCTGTGGTGACCTTGTTCACCTAGGGGGTTCTGCTCAGCGGGGTGGGTCTCGGTCGTTCCTGACAAATCGGCAGAGGTGCCCAACCTAGATAAGTTCCTCGATCTTATCCTTCAGAGCCTGACACTCCTCGGTCGAGTGCCCGCTGTTTTGATGGTACCGACACTGCTTCCTTCGGTCGACATTATTTGGGCTGGCCACTTTCTTTGGAGGAGGGATCAACTCGGCGTTGAGAGCCTCGTCCATAATTCTTCCCCTCTCGGCCGTCAGGGTGTGTATCTAGAGAACCAGATTGGTCGGTCCCGGTTGTCTCTGCGTCGGTCGTTCCTTTTACTCGGTCGGCCTTGGAGGTCTTTCTCCTCTTTGTTCTTCTCTCCACTGGCCTGGTTACGGAACTCTCTGAGTTCTTCCAGCTGCATGCACTTAGCAGCTTTCTTTCTCAGCTCGTCCAGGCTATCGGCCGGTTGCCTGCACAGGTTGTCAGCAAAGGGCCCTGGACGTAGGGCTGTCAGCATGTGATGCATGGCAATGTATGGGCTCAGATTCTGGATGCTCATTGCCACCTTACTGAACCTATCAACAAAGGTTCTCAAGGACTCTCCCTTCTCCTGGCGGATGCCCACCAGGGCGATGGATGTCAGGTGGTGCGGTCGGCTGGTGGCGAACTGGGTCTCAAACTTCGCCACGAGTGTGGCAAAGCTGCCAATGGTTGCTCCCTTCAAATACGTAGGAAACACACGGCATAACACTGCGTCATCCGAGGTGTAGAGACTCATGTGGGTAGTGTATGCATCAATATGCTCGTCCGGATCGGTAGACCCGTCATATCGATCTCGGTTGAAACCTTTCCACTTGTCTGGTAGTGGGACTTCAATGATGGTGTTGGTAAAAGGATGTCGGCAGGTCGAGTCGGCCGTCACGGTCGTCCGAGCGGACCTGACCAGGCATGACTCTTCGTTCATCTCGGTCTCCCGGGGAGGGACTCTGTCTCTCGCCCCTTCGGCCGACCCTGGGTTGGGAGGAGAGGTGCAGGACCTGCCTAGCTTCTTTTTCATCTCTTCATTCTCCCTGCGGAGAACTTGCAGCTCTTGCTCGATCTTCTGAGCAGTCTCCTCGGTCTTTCTCTTCATCTCGGCCATCTCTCTCTGCAGAGATAACAACAACATCGTTTGGTCGGCTTCAGTCATTCTCTCCATACTTCTAGTTGAGACCATCTACTTTCTTTCTTTGGCTAGTTTCTCTTGGCCCCACGGTGGGCGCCAATTGTTCCTATTAGGGAGATGGGACCTAGAGAATTATTGAAGTCTTCGTCTTCCTCCTTCGGTCGGACAGGTTGCTGGGTGCTTGACTGAGATCCTTCTCATCTTCGCGCTTCTCCTTCGGCTCTCGGTCTCGGGTGAACACCGAATTGGTGGGGGGGGGGGGGGTACTCCGACGCTCAAGTTAGTAAAGCGGGTGATCCGTATTTGGGTAGGTGCACAGTAATAAATGACGTACCTTCCTCCTTGGGATGTGTGCTATTTATATTATTTTAATGGGCTTACCTTATTGGGTCTTATTAGTGGAACGGATCTCACTTATGGGTGTATTACCTAATCCCTAATGACAGATTAGCTTCACTGACCTTGGTTTGAGCGTTAATGGATGTATGGATTGGCCGGCCAGGCCGACCATGGCGATTTCCCTCGTCTCAGCCAAGTTTCTGTGGTCTCGTCCAGGTTTCCCCGGTCTCGGTCAGCAAGCCCAAGTCTCGGTCAGGGTGACCGGATCTTCAATCTCGCCCATACCAATACAGTGGTAGCTAATGAACGTTCACCATTTTGAAGAAAATCTTTCCTATTTTTCAAGATTCACCCTACAATATGATGCAAAAAAGCAAAAAAAAAGCTATTTTAATCCCTACAATATGACACAAATATTTTATTAAAAAAACTATATAAAAAATGCAAAATCCGATTTAATTTATTGTAATTGATTGTTAATTTATTTTTTGTTTAACTCTTAATAAAAAGAGTATACTCTTTTTAAATGTATAATTTTTAAGTATATAAATTATGCCCCAATAATTTTACTAGAAAAGAAATCACATTTAATAAGTTAAAAAATATTAGTTTACTTTTTTTAATATATTTAAACCTATTATTGTTGTAATTTTAATAAATATAATATAGTTTACAAAATTTAAACATTTTAAACTTAGAACAACATTTACCAGAACAACATTTTGTTTTCATTTATCTACTTCTAGTTCTAATGTAATAACAATTATTGTAATGGTATATACTAAAGATCTTCATTTAATTATTTTGTTTTTCATAAATTAAGTGGCACTGTTAGAAATAATTAAATAAAAATTAATTTTATAAAAAATAATTAGTTATTATATTGACTAAATTATATATTATTTTTTAAACTACAACAAATTTTGATATCTAAATTTGTGTCTAATTAGCTACTATTTATTTAGATTCTAAAGTTGGTAGCTAAAACTTTGATAGTTAATTAAATACCAATTTAAAAATTATTTATCAGTAATAGAAACTAATTAAGTCTCTAAAATAATATCTAATAAGGTATATATAACAATTAATTATTTTTTGTCTCTAAAATTTATTTTTATTTAATAACTTTCATATAGTGTGTGTCAAATTTATTATATTTTAATGGTCACAATTAAATTTACTCTTATTTATGTTTTTTATTATATACATTTTAATTTTAATAATACAAAAGTAATATTATAATCACAAAAAAGTATAAAATAATTATTTAAAATAATACATTAATAAAGTAATGATTCAATACTATCTATAATAGGTAATACTATGTTAATAAAATAAAATTATAATTATTAATAATAAAATCAAAGTAAGAAAGTGTTAAGATAAAAAAAAATAGAATCATAAAAAAAATTATTAAATAGAAACTAATTTTAGAGACAAAAAGTAATTAGTTGTTATATTGACTAAATTAGATACTACTTTAGATACTACAAAATTATTGGCATCTAAATTTGGTTTTTATTGATTAATAGTTTCTAAATTTGCATCTAATTAGCTACTAAAGTTTTAGCTACAATTTTTTAGATTTTAAATTTAGTATCTAAAATCTTGGTAGATAATTCGAATCATTGAACATAAATTGTATATGATAAGTACAAGTTCGGTACAATCTGGTATAACTTTAACTTTAATTTTACATAGCAAGTAAGAATTCAATTATATAACATTGCACAAATCATTTTTCACATGCACAATTTCAACATAATTATATTTTTTCTACTAATTAAAATCGTATGCACCAAATACACTTTCTTCACAAATGTCATCTGCACATAATTTACTCAGAATTTCGTTAAAATTTTTTGAACTCTCCATGTACACCAAATTATAAAATATAAAAAAATTATCCATTTATAGTAATATGAAATTAAATTACATCCTTCTAATAATTCACTTTTTATTTTATTTATTTTTTATTGATAAAAAACATTCATAGTTTTGTATTTTTTTCATCCAATTCAATATTACCTCATAACTATTAATATGCTCTTTATCATTCTTATGAGTATGATCTTAGTCCCTTTATGGGAACAAGATGCATGGTAGAGTCCACCATGTTCCTTTCTCTATCTACAATCATATTCAGACACTTCATAACTACTAAAAAACAACAACTGCTCAGGTGTATTTCTTTGGGCTCTAAATATGGAGGAAGATGACTTTTGTGTATGGGATAAGGACCCTTCAGTCTGTTCTCGGTTAAATCCATGTATGAGTACTTGGAAAGTAAAGTTAAGTACAATTTTGATGGCTTCCTCAAACAGTTGTGGCAGGTTAAAGCATTTACCAATGCTTTGACTACTGCATGGAGAGTCCTTTTGGATAAAATGTTAACTCGTAGCAGCTTAAGTAGAAAAGGAGTGGTAGGTTGCTTCTCTGAATGTGGGTTATGCCAAACTTTAAAAGAGACTTCTCAACACCTATTCTTGGAATGCTTCGTGGCACAACAGGTTTGGTCTTTATGTCTTAGATGGATGGGAATTTTGAATGCCCAACATAAGGATTTGAAGTCTCACTTTGCTAACTTTCACCTGGTGCATTTCAGAACCAAGCAAAATCTGGTATGGAAAGGTTTGTGGTTGAGAATAGTGAGGGGCCTATGGGAACAAAAAAAAAATATTATCTTTAAGCAAAAGAAACCTAATGCGCAAGAAATCTTCCATCAGGCACAACCCAGGTCCTGACTTTGGATGAAAAATAGGGTATGTGCTTTCAACTTTTCCTTCTTAGATTGGCTCTTAAATCTTGAACTTTGTCGAAAAAGTTACAGATGATGATCAGAAGTTTTGTCACCTGTTAAGATTCTGTTCAACACTGTTGGGTTCAATAGTGTCAAAGTTCAAGAGAGGGGGGGGGGGGGGTGAATTGACCTTTTAAAAGTTTCGCACAGAATCAGATATTGTCACAGTTCACAGAAAATAAATCGATTTATTTAGCAAAAAACAAATTTATTTTTCTACTGTTTATGTGTTTTAAGGTGTCTATCTCAGTTGAAAAATCCTTGATTATAAGATTGAATTAGATGATGTGCAGGCAAAGTTCAAATTGATTTTTGCAGAATTAAAACAGTGAGCTTCAATAGTTAATCTCAACCTTTGAATACAAAGCTAATGTTTGATTTTTCAAAACACTTGACAGATTGTATTAACCTTCACAAAGCATGAACTTTACTGATGTTTCACCACATATGGATTTATAAAGAAATTCTTTCAGAAATCAAGAACAGTATATTCTGCCCAGAAAGAACAGATTCAATTGCAATTGAACAGATTTATTTCTTGACAGTTTAGTCTTATTTAGCAGTTTATTGAGTGTAGAGATTGAGAGAATGAACACAAAGCAATTATACTAGTTCACTCCAATGAGCTACATCCAGTCTTCACTTAATCCAAGGTGAAATTCACTAAAACACAATTCAAACAATTACAAAACACCATTGTTCTTGAACCCTACAAGAACATGACAAACCTTGCTGAAAAACACTATTCCAGCACACACAACTCTTCAAGAAACCCTATCAAGAAGAGTTTACAACCACACTTTTACAAGGAATGAAATATGAAACGAATACACCTGATAGAGGATGTAGAAATCTGCCTTAGACCAGTAGAACAAATTGCTCACATAGTAGCAGCACCTCTAACCAAGCCTTAGAGCCTACCAAGAAGAAACACACTTTTAATTTGTAAAATCTTTCAAGAACACATGCTAATTCTCTATAAATCCTTAATTCTCTGTTGTAAAACTTGTTTTCTCAATTGTATGATTCACTTTTGAACGTAGGAACAAGTTTTCTTTTTATAGAAAAACAACTTATAACAGATTTTCAAAAAACAGTTAAAGTTGTTATAAAAAGAACAGATTGAAAATAAAATGAACAGATTTATTTTCAAAAGTAGTTAGAGAATCTGTTATGTGAAGGAGACTCAGCCAAACACTCTGGTGCAAGGACAAAACGAAAAAAAACCTTTTAAGATAAACATGGCACTAGACTAAAAGGAATCCATTCATTTACAAATGAACAAAATTATTTTTCAAAATGATAACAGAAAAAACTTAACTATTGAATGCACAAAACCTGATTAAAAACCTTAACAAAATACTTAATGCACAAAACCTGATTTTTAAAGGACTTAGTCAATGCACCAGTTTAAAAAAGAATCTATTCATTTAGAAAAGCACAGATTTATTTTTTATGCACTAAGGGTGTTTTTGCAAAACATGTGAAAAACAGTTCAGAAAACTTGTGCTTGCTCTTATCACATGGTCAGGGGTTAAGAGGTGAGTTACCTAGCAAAAAGCCTACTCTAAACAACCTCTAAACTATACCTAAGACATTCTTAAAGAAAATGTAAGTATACATGAAATTTACACAAATGGCTTCATCAAACACATGTCTTGAAGGGGCAGCAACCATCTTCAACAATCTCCCCCTGTTTGATGGAGACAAATCCCCATAGCTCTGTTGCTTTAAGAACCTATACTGCATCAAATACCAAACCAGAAAATTGAAACATTGCATAACATGTGAATCAGTTTTAAGGTGCAGAATGTAACTTCCTGTTTCACCTAGCTTTACCTAACTTCACCTAGCATGGTGAGCTATTTTTATCCCCCTTTGGATTCATCAAACAGCATTTAAGCATAGAGAAAGATAAAACAGAAACACAACCATAACAGTCCAGAAAACAAATACAAATTGTTCAACATTACAGAAATATAAACTGATGAAAGGAAAGCATGGAAAATCAAGATACTTATAATCTTTGTAATATAACTCTACAAGCTGCAACTGAACTCCTTCGATTTGATCATCAAGGTGCTAAAACCTTGCTTGAGTTGTCTCAAAATATGCTCATTGTTCTGCTGTCATGGCATCAAGGCGATACAGAACTTGCCTCTCAAACATGGATAAGGGTTCACCTCTGTACCTTGGGGTTTGATAGGCAACAATAGCATTCTGATGAGTTTCAGCAGCTTCTTCATGCATTGATTGGGGAGCAGGTGAATCTCCTCTGATTTCTACAAATGGAGAGCTTATCCTTTGACTTCCAGCATGATCAACAAATGGCTCTTGCCTGCAGGAGTGATGGATAAAATAACATGAGTGTTCTGCAGCTTGAACCGTGTCATCTTCCATGGGAACAACCTCATTTCCATCTTCATTGTTGAGGTTTGAGGCTCCATGTTCTTCTTGAGTATTCTTGCCTTTTAGAATCACCCAACTGTCCTCCACTTTATGAAATCCCATTTTTGTGAGAGTTGAGTTATCAATCTCACTTACAGCTTTGATGGTTTCTTTTCGCTCATTAGAAGTGTCAATGCCAAAGTAGTCAATCAGTTTTGAAACAAGTATAGCATAAGGAAAGCGATAATCAGTTAATCTTTTGGATTTCAGCATATGCTCATTGATGACATACACCCAGTTAACCTTGATCAGATTCATGATGCAGTATAAAAGGATTAAATCCTCTTCATGTAGAACAACATGATTTGTACCTCTAGGGATGAGCATCCATGCTATTATGTAGGCAATAAGTCGCGGTGTTAGGTTCAGATTACCTGCATGGAATCTGCTTATGCTCTGGGTAGGGTTCCTCATACAGCTTCTGTAATACTAAATTTTGTTGAACTCCTGAATCCCACTTGTGTTCCCTTTTCCAACCTTTATACCAGAATATTTGATTCCAACCACTGAATTCCAAACTTCACTGGTGACCTTCATTTTGATTCCTTTCACATAAGATACAATGTTCTTTCCATCCAAGGTTAGATTTGTGTAAAACACCTTAACTAAATCAGGGTATACATTACCAGTTAATTTCAGCCAATTTCTCATATTTCAGCCAATTGAAATCCAGCACCTTGGGTATGTTAATCTGTTTTTTTCTCATCTCGTGAATGTAGGCATTGATACCCTCTTCATCTCTAGCGAACCAGCTTTCTAGAACCCCTTGAAATGTGCTTTGCTTGTCCTGGTTTTTCTTTTTCTGTCTTGAAAAGGAAGCCATGGTTGAACCAGAATTTTCTTTGTGATTTAAATGGTGAGCAACGAATATGGGCAACCAATGTGGGTAGCAGTTTTTTACACAGATTTATAGTGTAAAATGAATGAGTTGATGGAGCAGTTATGAATGGATATGCACGAAGATTTTATGCTCTGAAATTGTGCAGAAAATCTTTGAAAATGCAAGAAATATTTGGGGTCACGATGCACACATATCACACCTTCATTGAGCAGCCAATGCATCAAATCGGTTACATAACCATGACCAGAACCGTCAAAGGTACAGTGGTTAATGCCCACTAAGTCAGTCAATCAGTCAAAGTTCACTGTCTCTTTCCTAGTCATCAAAGCATATCATTACCAAAAATAAACACATTTAATTGCGAATAAACATATTTAATTTTTCACTGCGAGGCACAATTAACATTTATAATTCCCAATTCATTGAGCAGAAAATTAAACCTATCTTTAGCCAATGGTTTTGTAAACAAATCTGCAAGCTGTAAATCTGTACCAATGAACTTAATCTCACATGTTCCATTTGATATGTGTTCCCTTAGGAAATGATGCCTAATTTCAATGTGTTTGGTTCTTGAATGCATGATAGGATTTTTGGTTAAGTTGATGGCACTTGTGTTATCACACAGCAAAGGTATATGGTTAAGTAAGATACTAAAGTCATTCAATTGTTGTCTTAGCCATATGGTTTGAGCACAACAACTCCCTCCTGTAATGTACTCTGCTTCAACAGTGGAGAGAGCAACACATGCCTGTTTTTTGCATTGCCATGCGATCAAGCTTGATCCAAGCAAGTGACAGGTAGCACTGGTGCTCTTCCTATCATTTTTGAAACCTGCAAAGTCTGAATTAGAATAGACAGTCAAACTTAATGAAATGTTACCTGGATACCACAAGCCAACTTCTCTAGCTCCTTGCAAATATTTCATAATCCTTTTGGCAGCATTGAACTGTGATTCTTTAGGAGCAGATTGAAACCGAACACACATGCACACTGCAAACATTATGCCAGGCCTGCTGGCAGTGAGATACAATAGAGATCCTATGAGTCCTCTGTATTTAGTTTCATCAACAGAAATTTCAGCTTCATCATGATCCAAGTGACAGCTAGTTGAGAAGGGTGTGCTGATTGGTTTGCACTTGTCCATTTCAAATTTTCTCAGGAGATCCTTTCAATACTTGGCTTGATTCAAGAAAATGCCATCCTTGAATTGTTTGACCTGAAAGCCTATAAAATAGTTCAACTCACCCATCATTGACATTTCAAACTCACTCTTCATGATTTCCACAAAAGTTTCACACAATTCTCCATTGTTTGATCCAAAAATGATGTTATCCACATATACTTGTACTAGAATTGTGTCATCTCCTTTCTTCTTAATGAACAAGGTCTTATCTGATGTACCTCTGTCATAACCTTGTGAGACGAGGAAATCACTTAGCCTCTCATACCATTGCCTAGGAGCTTGCTTAAGCCCATAGAGAGCCTTTTTGAGTTTGAACACGTGTCCTGGATGTTGATGGTCTTCAAAACCTGGTGACTGTGAAACAAATACCTCTTCATTTATATAACCATTCAAAAAGGAACTCTTCACATCCATTTCAAATAGCTTGAACCCTTTGATGCAGGAGAAGGCAAGTAGCAATCTAACAGCTTCTAGCCGAGCCACTGGTGCATATGTCTCATCATAGTCTATTCCTTCTTCTTGATTATACCCTTTAGCCACTAGCCTAGCCTTATTTCTGGTAATCACCCCATGCTCATCCATCTTGTTTCTAAATACCCATTTTGTTCCAATGATATTCATCTCAGGTATTCTAGGAACAAGAGTTCAGACCTCATTCAGAGCAAATTGATTCAGTTCCTCTTGCATGGCCAGAATCCAGTTACTGTCCTTGAGGGCTTCATTCAGATTTTTGGGTTCCACTTGAGATACAAAGGTCATTGATTCACAGAAGTTATTTAAGGATTTCCAAGTTGATACTCCCTTTTCAATGTTCCCAATGACATTATCAAGGGTTAGGTCTCTTGGGGTTTTCCATTCTTTTGGAAAACCTGCAGACACAGTAGGTTCTTGCACAACATGTGAGTCAACAATATCAATATGAATCGATTCATTTTGATTTAAAACAGATTTAAATTCATCACAGTCAAGGTCATCAGCAGCAGTTTTAGATATGCTGTGATCAACTTCATCAAATACAACATGCATTGATTCTTCTACTATGAGCAATCTTTTATTGAAGACTCTATATGCATGACCATTCAAAGCATAACGAATGTGCACACCTTCATCAGATTTAGCATCAAACTTACCTAAATTCTCTTCGCCATTATTCAATACAAAGTATTTACACCCAAATAATCTAAGGTGACTCACACTAGGTTTCCTGCCCTTATACAATTCATATGGAGTTTTCTTAAGAATGAGTCTAATTAAGGTTCTGTTAAACACATAAGTTGCAGTATAGACTGCATCTGCCTAAAAATACTTAGGAATCTTAGATTCATTTAACATGGTTCTAGCTAATTCCTCTAATGATCTGTTTTTCCTTTCAACTACACTGTTTTGTTGGGGAGTCCTAGGGGCTGAAAAGGTATGTGATATCTCATGTTTCTCACAAAACCTCTCAAATCTAGCATTTTGAAACTCTCCCCCATGATCACTTCGAATTGATTTTATATAGCAACCATTTTCATTCTACAAAACCTTTGCTACTTTCTTAAAAGCATTGTAAGCATCATTTTTATGTGCAAGAAACAAAGTCCTTGTAAATCTAGAGTAGTCATCCACAACAACTAAAGCATACAAATTTCCAGCCAAGCTAGCAACTCTAGAGGGTCCAAACAAGTCCATATGCAATACATCCAATGGATTTTTTTGTAGAAACAATGTCTTTTGAATTGAAAGAGGATCTGATTTATTTACATTTCACACAAGCATCACATAGCCTGTTATACTGAAATTTAATGTTAGGTAAACCAGAAACAAAATCTTTAGATTTCAATTTATTTAAGTGATTAGTGTGTATGTGAGCTAACCTCCTGTGCCACAGCCAAGACTCATCACTTCTAGACAGTAAACACTCATTTGAAGAGTTAGTTTCCATGATATCCAAAAGGTATATGTTATTCACTCTCTTACCAGTAAACGACACCTTACCAGAGGAGTCACTTGAGATTGTGCAGCCCTTTGACTTGAAGTTCACCTTGTATCCTTTGGCACAAAGTTGATTGATACTGAGAAGGCTATGCTTGAGTCTTTCTACATAAAGCACATTCTCAATAGTGGTTGAATTCCCTGTTCCAACAGTGCCTCTGCCCAAAATTCTTCCTCGGTTATTATCACCATAGGTTACATGTCCCTCTGCCTCGAGCTTCAAGCTAGTGAATTTTGTAAGATCTCCAGTCATATGTTTGGAACAACCACTGTCCAAGTACCATTGATTTCTCTTGCTACCTTTCTGCAAAACAGAGCAAAGATGATAGAAATGGTACCCTTTTCAGTATAGGGTCCAACACATATTAAAACCTTCCCTTTGGTAGCCATTTTGCTAAGTTCTTAGGAACAAGATGCTTTTTAGCAATGCATGACCTAGAGGTATGACCAGATTTCATGCAGTAAAAACAGGTTACATGAGATGCCTTTTTGCCACTATTAAAAGCTGAAAAACCTGATTTTGCTGGAAAAAAAAACCTTAAAATCTTTTTGACATTGGTTACATTTCCTGGGTTATAACCAATGTCATTCTTGTTGAAAACAACATCCTGTGAACCAAGGAGAGACTCAAAGTTCTCTCTTCCCTTGGTGAAATTGGAAAGGGTTTTTAGCAAATATTCTACTTGTTTTTCCAATTTTTTGCAATTTTCACAAGTTTTAATAGAGGCATGTAAGCATGTTAGTTCAAGGCTTACCAGATCTGTTTTGGCCTTATGCAGTTCTTCCTCAAGTGTTTTTACTTTAGGTGCAACCACATTATTTACCTTTTGCAACTTACTGCATATTACAGCTAACCTATTTGCTTCATCATGTGTTACTCTGAAAGCAGCAAGCAATTGATCATAGTTATCAGATTCCATAGAGAATTCACTTACTGAATCAAAGATTGACCCTTCATATTTCACCATGAAGCACAAATTGTTTTCCTCACTCTCAGTTGAAGAGCTGCTGGTTGAAGATACTTCATTCTCTTCCCAAGAAATGTAAGCTTTTCTCCCCTTGCTCATTTCAACCTTCTTGCTAGCAGATTTGTCCTTTGATTGATTGTTTGGACAATCCATTTTAATGTGCCCTGTTTTGCCACAGCCAAAGCAAGTGTAGTTAGAGGAATTTGAGTCATTAGGTTTAGGATACCTTCTTTTCTGTTGGTTCCTATCTCTGTTTTTCTTCTTCAGAAATCTGTTGAACCTCTTTGTAAGTAGGCTGATTGTTTCATCATGTTCAACATCTTCTTTTTCCTCATAGATCTCATTCTGTTCACTTGCTTTCAGTGCAAGTCCTTTGGGTTTTCTTTCCACTATTTCCTTCTCTTTGAGTCTCTTGAGCTCCAGCTCATGCTCCATTAATTTTCCAAGAGTGTTGGAGTTGACAACTTTGACAAATCATGACTTTCTGATATGGCAGTCACCTTAGGTTTCCAGCTTCTGTCGAGGCACTTCAGCACTTTTATGTTGAGTTCCTCTCTGTCAAATTCCTTTCCCAAACCACCTTTTCTACACATCAGCAATACTCTCCTCGGGTTGCATTCTAAACTATTCATATTCTTGGATGAGAGAATGCTTTCTTGATCTCTTCACCACTTCAGTACCCTCATGAGTGACTTCCAATACCTCCCACATCTCCTTAGCTGAACTGCATTGGGACATCCTGAAGAACTCATCCATTGTTAATTAGGAGGTTATGATGTTCTTGGCCACAAGATCATATTGCGCCTTCTTCCCCTCAACCTCATTCCATTCAGATCTTGGCTTTACCACTTCTTCATCCTTGACAACCTACATTGGCACATAGGGTCCATGGACCACAACTTCCCAAATTAACGTATCAATAGATTCCATGAAAATTTTCATTCTAATTTTCCAAAAAGCATAATTCATTCCATTGAACATAGTGCCAACACTGTTGGGTTCAATAGTGTCAAAGTTCAAGAGGGGGGGGGGGGGTGAATTGACCATTTAAAAGTTTCGCACAGAATCAGATATTGTCACAGTGCACAGAAAATAAATCAATTTATTTAGCAAAAAACAGATTTATTTTTCTGTTGTTTATGTGTTTTAAGGTGTCTATCTCAGTTGAATAATCCTTGATTATAAGTTTTCCTGCCGGTTGACTTAGCGCTAGAGCGTTGCCTCGTCACGAACCTCCTCACCAGCTTGACTCCACGTGCTCTTCAAGTCCACACCACAGAAAGCCTCTATGAGAACCTGAAAACACAAGGTGGCGCCTCTGCGGCCGGCGGGCGCTCTGACGCTCAAGTCAGTAACAAGAACACCCAAAAACTGGGAGAAAATATGCTCTGTAGAACCGTACTAAAGGGAACACAACCCTAGCAATGAGTCGTAATGGAAAACGTACCTCTGCAAATTCTGTTAAGTTTACCTTTATAGTTAGGTTTCTTCTCTCTCCAGGCCGTTATGCTTTTGGACGCGTGGCTCGCATCCAGCCCTGCACGTGTCGCCATCTGGGCTGGGATAGCAGGTAGCACCCAACCCTACACGTGTCATCATCTGAGCTAGGGTAACTCGAGCCTCATTCTCATACCGCATCCAACCCTGCACGTGTCGCCATCTGGGTTGGAGGCAACTTGAGCGTTATTTCTGTGTAGTAGCCAGTCGCGCGGCTAAGTCCTCTGTTCAAGAAGTAAGCTAGCATGCAATATGCTCTAGAACACTACCCGACAAGGCGAGTATTGGGTGTAGCAAAATGCACCATTTCTATGACATCGCTTGTCGTTAGTGGCACCTTCCTTATTGCTACGCCATGCATGTTCCAGCTGAGGGAACCTTGCCACCGGCGAATGTCCACTCTGGGAATCCTGTCGCTGATGGGCAAGTTGTTCCCTTCAACCTACTCGACCTTCATGCCCCATGTTGGCGCAATCCTCATCTTATTGGACTTACACGTTTGGACTTACTCACCTGAGTTTCCAGCAGCCTTAACTAAATCTGCTGGGGAATCCAGCGACGTGCTTTTTGCGGCAATGTCAGACCACCCGGTCGCCAATCGTCTAACACGTCAATGTCATACAATCTCGGCGACAACCGATCATGTACGTTGTAGCACGCCGCATCTACGAGCGGCGACTACACTAGCTTCTGAACCACTCTCCCTTCTCTAGCCACGTGCTTTGCTAAACACGCATCACGTAGTCACGCGCAAGACACGTCATCATACCCGATGACCTAGTCGGTACACAAGCCCCAGTCTCGAGCTGCGACTTGTTCAGCGAGAAGACTAAAGAGGTTTAAATCTGGCGGCCTACGTGGCTTTGCACGTTGGCGCTCGTACTGTTCACTGACTTGACACTTCACCAACTCCTTCGATCATTGGACACGTGGACTCATCAACGGCCATTATTCATTGTCATTTGCGCTTCTCACAACGTTCGAAACTCTTAAACACTTCGTGCCATTTCACTGTTTCATTATCTTCTACCTCTCTTCAAACTCTCGAAACGCTCCAACGAACGCTCCGATTTCCCCAACCACCATCTTTCTGAATACTCTTCTGATCATCTAAAGGTAACTTTTCTATCACTTCTATTGATATTTGCTGCATTTTAATCGGTTTGCATCATCCATTAACTATCTGGAGCATACGTTGTGGGATGTTTTCTCTTTTCTGCGTTTAGGGTTTCTGAACCTTTTCTCTGCGAGCCCCCCTTGTTCTTCCATCTCCTTCTCTTCTGTCGAGTCTCTCTGTTTACGAACTCTCATATCTTCCCTTTTCGTCTTCTTGTAGCTTCCTCGATGGCTCGTTCGAAAATCACACCAAACCCTCCTCCATCTCCTCGCAACCCTCCGACGAAAACCCGTAGGGCAAACCCTTCCTCTTCCCGCGACCCCCCAAGGGATCCTAACGTCCCTTCCGACCGAGTCGCGAGACCCGCGTCCTCTCGACCCAGCCAACCACAACCAAACCCACCACAACCCAGCGCGATGGTGAGGCCTCTTCCATACTACAAACGACTATATTCGTGGGCCTCCGCAACCCTGCTGGGTGAGACTTCGTCCGTCAACTCTGATCGCGATATCCTTCGCCTCAAGAAAGGTGATCAGGATCACCTCTCTTTCAGCAAAGAGCACGATGACAAAGTATCTGTGCGCCCTTGTCCTCCCGGTGAGCCCATCTGCACCGATAATTAGGGGAGTGACGACGCCCCTTTCTGCTTTGTCTACACCACTATGTTCAAGAAGGTCAAGCTTCGATTTCCCTTCACATGCTTTGAGAGGGAGCTCCTGACCGAGCTCGACATAGCCCCCGCCCAGCTTCATCCCAAATCCTGGGCGTTCGTCCGGGCTTACCAAATTATCTGCGCGCACTTGGTACATTCGGCCTCGGTGGATGTGTTCCTCTACCTGTTCGAGGCCAAGAACCCGGGTGATCGTCTATGGGTTAGCCTCAATGGGGTCGCTGGGAGGTCCATTCTCTCCATCTTCCAGCAATCCTATAAGGACTGGAAGGGGAAATTCGTGCGTGTTTGCTGCAGCGACCAAGACCCTTCCCTTCTCGACGGGTTCCCCTTGTATTGGGTGAACAAGGGAAAGAAGGAGTCGAGCTTCAGGAAGGCCAGGGGGCCAGAAAAAATGGGAGAGCTCGACAAGGACTTGTGCGGTTTCTGGAAAAGAGTCGCCTCCTCCAACGTGACTCTGCCCACTTCCTCCATCATCGCCTACGAGTTTCTCGAAGGCCAGCTAGACGTTCACATAGGTTTGTCCTTAAGTCCTTGAGTTCCCTTAGCTTACACTTGCATCGCCTTGTCTTTACTTTGATGTTGCTGTTCTGACTTGTGTGTGGTTTTAACTTTCCCCATGCATTGTCTTATATTGCTTATCTTTCTGCGCATTATTAACTACCGGATTTTTGTGCTGGTTGGTAATTATTGGCCACTAATGCAGATATGATGCTGGGGAAGGATAGGATGGTTGAACTACGCGCCATAGCCAAGTCCCACAAGCTTGCGGCGGGCTCCCAAACGGTCCCAAACTCTGTCGCGGAGATCGCCGCTGCCCAAGGCCAATCTCCGCCAGTCGGTCCACCTGCAGCTGCTGCTCTTCCAGCCCCCCAGCGCAAGAAACTACCCCTCAAGAAGAAGAGAAAGAGGAGGGTTGTGATCGAGCCCCCAGCAATTGAGAGCGCCGCCCCAAACTATACCGAGAACCCCCCCAACGCCTCCACGCCATTCGAGTCCGCCGGGGATGTTCTCGCTTCAAATGCCTCAGTTGCTGAAGCTGTTCCTGAGCAACTTGCTGATACGCAAGCCTCTTCCCAAGCCGCCGAAGAACTTCCTGTCTCACCACCACGCTTTGAGGCTCCCCCCGTTATCCAACCTTGTGAGGGTGGTGGTGAGCACCAACCTCCGCCTCCTCCACCAACCTCAAGCCTTCCTGCTCCTCTCTAGGAAGCTTTGAAGTCCTTCACCGTGCGCCTAAGTGCCATGGTTGACGATTGTCTTCCCCAAATCGTCGGCGAAGGGCTAAGGGACTCCTTGGAGAAGTTCGAACTTGATAATATGGTCCATCAGGAGGTGGCGAGCACTGCGAAAGCCGAAGCCGAGAAGATCAAGTGCGACATGCTGATACAAGGCCTCGAGTTTTCGCGGGTCGAAAACGCTCTCAAGGACGAGCTTCAAAGTGTGCGCAAAGACAATAAAGAACTGCGCAAGAAACTTCACGACAAACTCCAGGACGCCGTCGAGCTGGAGAACAGGATCGTCCCTCTGAGGGAGAAAATTGCCACGCTGTAGGAGGCAAAGAAAATCGACGCCCAAAGAATGGCCAACCTGGAGAAGAGGTCGATCGAGAGGGAGACTCTTCTGGGTAAGGTCGAACAAGATCGGGATAAGGCAACCAAAGAGCTAAGCGAAATGGCCACCGAGCTTGCTCGAGTTCGCGAGGAGAACAGCGGATTCAAGAAGAAAGTCGACGAACTTGAACTTGAAGTCACCCAGGTTCGCGAAGAGAACAACGGGTTCAAGGCAAAGATCGACGACCTTCAGCTTGAGGTTGCCCAAGTTCTTACTTCGGGCTTTGGAGCAGCTTTGGAGCAGTTCGCCTGTAAATTTCCTGATCTTCACCTTTCAGAGCTTTCAGTGTACAATGAAGTGGTGGACGGCAAGATCGTACCCTCAGCTGACTTATCGCCTTGAAACTTCTTGTGTTTTACCCTGGTCTATATGTAATAATTTTCACTTTGTTCGAACTGTTCGATATTCATGTGCACATATATATATATATATATATATAGTCTTCTAATTTATCTGTCGCGCAATCGACTGGTTTAACTGGATGGTTTTTTCCCAACTCAATGTACTTTGTACCAACCGGTACTTAACTCTCTGCAAACCACCTTAGCTTAAACAAACGGTTAATTCAAAACAATAACGTTTAATACGAAATCACTTACTCGGCAAAAAGGGCTTAGGTCGATCTTAGTATCTGAAACCTCTCTCGCCCGATCTACCAAGGGCCAAAGGCATTTCTACATCGTCACCCAAAATTTCACTGATGCGGCCCTCGTCATGCGATTCTCTTTCTATTTCAATCCCAAACCATGGGCTTCTGGCAACGTCATCTTCCTTTTAACTGAAAACGTCCCCTGCGGGACCACCTTCTGATTTCATCTTTGCTCATCTGGGAGGAGAGCTGTCTTTCGGATCTCTCTCTAGCTTCCCCGAGTCTTTACCCTGAGATAACTTACATCATTGTTCCCTCATCTGGGGGTAGAGCCGCCTTTCGGATCCTTCTCTACCTCCCTGAGTTTCAGAACAATGATTTGGGTGGTGGGGTGCCCTCTGCGAAGCACCCCAATCACCCTTTAACTTCTAATTTAACTGGTCTTCTAGGTCAATATTGGTGTCTCATTCAAGGGGAAAAGAGTTCTTCTCCAACCCTCCTTTCCCATACTTGAGATTGTTAACACCCTTGACCTTTCAGTTTCATCTTGCCTGAACTCACTCGAGGGTGAGAAGGACTTTTCCTGATGCCTCAACTTGCCCAGGGGTTACATCTCCTCCTCCCCCGGATTCACTGAGGGCTTTCAACTTGCCTCAATTCGCTCACGCAAAGAGGTCTTGTGATCTGTTCTTGCCCGTGCTCACTCAGGGCGAGGAGGACTTTAATCTTTTCTCGCCTACACTCGCTCAAAGCGGGGAGGTCTTTTAAATCTCTTTCTCACCTACGCTCGCTCAAGGCTAGGAGGTCTTTTAAATCTCTTTCTCGCCTACGCTCGCTCAAGGCAAGGAGGTCTTTTAAATCTCTTTCTCGCCTACGCTCGCTCAAGGCGAGGAGGTCTTTTAAATCTCTTTCTCTCGCCTGGTGGCGGTCAGAAAAATTTTAATACTTGTGCCTTCGATCGCCGGGTGGCGGTGAGGACTTAAAAAACTTTGTTCCTGTGCCTCCGATCGCCATATGGCGATGAGGACTTAAAACTTAAACTTGCACCTCCAATCGCCGGGTGGCGATGAGGGTTTAAGACTTAAACTTGCACCTCCAATCGCCGGGTAGCGATGAGGGTTTAAAACTTCATGTTTCGAAAATTTTGTACTGGATGCATGCGATTTGGATTTACCCTTTTTAAAACTACACAAGGGCAATAGAGTCTTTCCCCACAAACTTGAAAAACAAACAACATGCAAACTTAATAACTGGGAAACTTCGATAAACTTCGAAACCTTCTTTATTGGGTGGCCTCATTAAAAACCCTCCTTAGGGAAAAAAGAGTGCCCCCTTGAAAAATTATTTAAACTGATACATCTTAAACTGTTGGAGTTAATTGCTACTTACAATGCCTTAACTGTAGTAAAACTTGAGATAGGTGGCGTTCCAAGTGCGAGGAATCGCCCCTCCCTCCAGTGTCTCCAAGAGGTAAGCGTCGTTCCCGAGTGCTTCGGTTATTCTGAACGCTCCTGTCCACTTGGGCGACAATTTTTTTTCCATCTCATACTGGTGGGCCTTCCTCATCACCAGGTCGCCATCTCTGAACTGCCTCGGCTTTATCTTGGAGTTGTATTTACGCTCGACTCTTCTCTTTACTGCCTCGGCCTTCACTCGCGCTTCCTCCCTGACCTCGTCCAGCAAATCCAAGTTCATTCTCCTTTCTTCGTTTGAGTCTTCCGCCACGAAGTTCTGGAATCTCGGCGAGCTTTCCTGTATTTCAACTGGAATCATCGCATCGCATCCATACACTAATCTAAACGGGGTTTCGTGGGTTCCCGATTGCTCAGTAGTATGATATGCCCATACTATGCGGGGAACCTCCTCAGCCCAAGACCCCTTGGCCTTTTCCAACCTCCTCTTCAATCCTCTCAGCAGAATCCGATTAGCGAACTCCACTTGCCCATTCGTTTGCGGGTGTTCCACGGAAGCAAACACTTGTTGTGTCCCGATGTCCTCGCACAGCTTCTTCAACAGGTGGCTTGCGAACTGAGTCCCATTGTCTGATACCAGACGCTTGGGCACGCCAAAACGACACACAATATTCTTCCACACGAAACTCTGGATTTTGTGCGCGGTGATCTGGGCTACTGGTTCTGCCTCAATCCATTTCGTGAAGTATTCGATCGCCACAACCAAATACTTCATTTGCCTGATCGCCAACGGGAAGGGCCCCAGGATGTCGATTTCCCACATGTGGAACGGCCAGGGGCTGTAGATTGACTTTAACTCTTCTGGGGGCGCATTGTGCCAGTCAGCGTGCTGCTGGCATTGCTTGCAACGCTGGGCATATCTCTTGCAATCTTCCCTCATTGTGGGCCAGTAATAACCTGCATGGACAGTCCTCCTGCACGGACAGTCCTTGTCGCCAGAGCTCGACCTCCAATGTGGCTCCCACAAATCCCTTCATGGAGCTCGGCCATAATCCTCGTGCACTTCTCTCCGTGTACGCATACAAGAAGAGGGTGTGTAAATCCGAACCTGTACAGCTCGCCGTCGATAAGGGTAAACTTGCTGGAGCTCTTCTTTATCTTTCTGGCCTCTGTTGAGTCCATTGGAAGCACGCCATCCGCTAAATAGCGTTGGTATAGCGTTATCCACATATCTGGTTCGTGGATAGCGCAAACTCGCATCGTTTTCACTTCTTCCGCTGGGCGCGCTCTGACCCTCGGCGTCCTTAAAGTTTCATGCATTAGTGATCTATGGCTCCTCGACGTTCTTTCCGTCGACCTGCAAACATGAAGAACCTGGTGGTCTGCCACGAATGCTCGAGGCACTTTCAAGGTTTCTTGAATGACAGTCCTCTATCTGCCCCCCTTGCCCGAACTGGCGAGCTTGGCTAGCAAGTCAGCTCGGGCATTCTGCTCTCTTGGCACGTGCACCACTTCAAACAAAACGAAAGATCTCCTTAGCTCTTGCACGTACTCCAGGTAGGCTGCCATCTGCGGATCTTTGGCTTGGAACTCGCCAGTTACCTGTCCAGTGACCAACAGCGAATCGCTCTTGGCCATGGGCACCTTCGCCCCCATCTCCTTTGCCAACAGGATACCGGCGATCAAGGCCTCATACTCTGCTTGATTGTTGCTTGCTTTGAAAGCAAACCTCATTGATTGCTCTATCAACACACCGTTGGGTCCCTCCAAAATAACCCCAGCCCCGCTGCCCAGCTGGTTAGACGACCCATCCACCAAGAGTACCCAACGAAAGTCATCCTTGGCGTCTTGCGCTGTTTCGGAAGACAGCTCGACCACGAAATCAGCGAAGATTTGCCCCTTGATCGATCCCCGGGGCTCGTACTTGATGTCGAACTCCGACAGCTCCACCGCCCACTTCACCATTCTTCCAGCTACATCCGGTTTCTTTAAAACCTTCTGGATGGGCAAGTCAGTCATTACCAACACCGTAAAGCTCTGGAAGTAATGGCGCAGCCTCCTCGCCGAAAATACAACCGCTAACGCCACCTTTTCTAAGGCCTGATACCTTATGGGCCTTGCAGCACCTTGCTAACAAAATAGATGGGTTTTTTGACCTGATCTTGATCGTGGACGAGCACTGCGCTTATTGCCCTCTCAGTTATGGCAAAATACAGCCTGAGTGGCGTTGCTGCTTGGGGTTTGCATAGAACTGGTGGGCTTGCCTAATATTCTTTGAGCTTTATGAAGGCCTCCTCACACTCCTTCGTCCAGACAAACCTATTGTTCCTCCTCAAGCATTGGAAGTATGGGTGGCCCTTCTCTCCATTGGCCGATACGAATCGGGACAGGGTGGCCATCCGCCCCGTGAGCTGCTGCACCTCCTTCACAGTGGCGGTGCTCCTCATCGCCAAAATGGCGGTACATTTCTCGGGGTTAGCCTCGATTCCCCTCTCCGACAGGAGAAATCCCAGAAATTTTCCTGCCTCCACGCCAAAAACACACTTCTCAGGATTCAGTTTCAGCTTGTACCTGGCTATGGTGATGAACAACTCTTCCAAATCGGCGACGTGCTTGTTTTTTTCCAGGGACGTCACGACCATGTCGTCAACGTATACCTGCACATTCCTTCCGAGCATAGGTGCGAGCACCTTGTCCATTAGCCTTTGGTACGTGGCTCCCGCATTCTTCAGCCCGAAGGGCATCACCTTGTAGCAGTAGCATGACCTTTCTGTCATGAAGGCAGTCTTCTCTTCATCCATGGGGTGCATTTTGATTTGGTTGTACCCTGAGAAGGCATCCAGAAAAATGAGTAGCTTGCACCCTGATGCACTGTCTACCAGGGCGTCTATACTCGGCAAAGGATAAGAATCCTTTGGACATGCCTTATTCAGGTCTATGAAGTCAACACACATTCGCCATTTTTCGCTACTCTTCTTGACCAGAACGACATTAGCGAGCCATTCTGGATATTGGATCTCTCTGATGTGGCCTGCTGTAAGGAGTTTTTGTGTTTCCTCTTTGATCGCCTGCCTTTTTTCCTCGTTGAACTTTCTCCTTCTTTGGCGGATGGGCCTGACTCGGGGATCCATTGCTAAGCGATGGCACAAGAAATCGGAGTCGATCCCCGGCATGTCTGAAGCAGACCATGCAAATGCATCCAGGTGTCTACTTATCACCTTGGCGATTTGGTCTTGCGTCTCGCTGTCTAAGGTTCTCCCCAGCTTAAACGTCTTGCCGTTGATCTTCTTCTCGAGCCATACCTCCACTGGCTGAGGCTTCTTTTCGCTGGCGATCAGCCCCCTCGCAATACCTGCTTCCCTGGTGGTCTCCGAGCAGTTTCTTTCTCCCTCCAACCGAGCGGCGCTCTCGGACCTCGCCTCTATATCCTCCATTGGCACATCGCCCTCGGCGACAACCTCCTACGCCATATCCGAAACTCGCCGGGTTTCCCGCACTGGCTCCGTGCCAGGGGGGGCGTTGTGGTTACGTGGCGCACAGACCTCTTGTTCTTGAGACTGTTTTCGTAACACTTCTTCGCCTCTTTTTGGTCAGAACAAATGGTGATGATCAAACCCTCCATAGACGGTAGTTTGACCTTCATGTGCCTTGTTGAAGGCACAACTCTCGTCCTGTTGAGCGTTGGCCTTCCCAACAGTATGTTGTATGCCGATGGAGCGTTTACCACAAGATACTTGATCTTCTCTGTTCGTGAGGCCAAACCATCTGTGAAGGTCGTTCTTAATTCAATATACCCCCTTACCTCCACTTGATCGTCGGCGAAACCATACAAGCAGCCCCCGTATGGCCTCAGCTGGTCGGGGGACAGTTGTAACTTTTCGAAACTCGGCCAAAACATTACATCCGCCGAGCTTCCTTGGTCGACCAGCACCCGGTGGACGGTCCTTCCTGCCGTGACAAGCGAGATCACAATAGGGTCATTGTCGTGAGGCACAACGTCCCTAAGGTCTCCTTTGGTGAATGTGATGTCCACGTCGAGTGAGTGATCCTCGAAAACTTCCACTGACATCACCGACCTTGCGTACTTCTTGCGTTGCGATGCTGTGCACCCACCACGTGAGAATCCACTAGCTATGGTGTGGATCTCACCGTGAATGGGCACCTCGTGCTGTTGTCCTTCATTGCTCGCCGGTTGGGAATCTGTTGATTGGCCCGCTTGCTTTTCCAGCAAGTAGTCTTTCAGGAATCCACACTTGACCAGCTCGGCGAGTTGGTATCCCAAAGCCAAACACGAGTTGATGGAGTGGCCAAAGCTCTTGTGGAACTCACACCACGCGTCCGGTTTTGGACCCAAAACCTTTTTGTTGTCTTCTCAGGCACCTTGAGCCTGGCAGCAATATTCGGGATGGCGATCAGATCAGCCAACCCCATCACGAACTCATACCTTGGTGGGCGGTTAGTCTCTTTGGGCCGCCCCGGCCCCTTCCCCTTACTCCTCTTAGGGTCATAAGGATGACGCATCCTTTGGTCCCTCTTCCCCACCGCTGCCTCCATTACTCTTTGCGGCTAGGCCCTCGTCTGGACGCGTGGCTTAGCTGGGGCCACGTTTCCCCTTTTCTCGGAGACTTCGCTTTCAGCGGCGATGTGAGCCACAACACGTCGCCGGATTTCAGCAAACGTGGCGGGGTGACTCCTGATAAGCGACTCACTAAAGGGTCCGGGCAACACACCTTTCTTGAAGGCATGTACAAACATTTCCTCGTCTTTACCTGGCAAGCGGACTATCTGAGCTCCGAATCTATTCAGGAAATCCTTCAGGGACTCCCCTTGGTACTGCCTCACGTCAAACAGGTCGTAAGACAGCAATGGTGGTGCCTTGTTCACTATATACTGCTCAACAAACATCTTGGAAAACTGTTGAAATGTGGTAATGTGGCCAGTAGGTAAACTGACGAACCAGTCCAACGCGGTTCCACGAAGAGTGCTCATGAACACCTTACAATAGACCACGTCTGACCACCTCGAGAGCATCATCTGGGTGTGAAACGTCGTGAGATGAGCCTCAGGGTCCTCCACACCGGTGAAAGACGCCTTCACCGCCACCGTATTGGCCGGGACCACCGAGTCCATGATCTCTTGAGAAAATGGCATGGGAAAGCTGCGCGGTGGGGATGGGGGTGCAGATCTGTCCCCGACCGCATGCTCCTCCCGCTCCTGAAGAGCCTTTTGCAGCTTTTCGTTGACCCTGTTGAGCTCCTCATTCCTAGCATGTGAGGCCACCAGTGCCTCGTGCATTCTTTCTTGTTCAGAACGTGATGCAGCTACGTTCTTCTGCAGCGTCCTCTTCATATCCATCACCTGCGTCATGGACACAGCATCCTCATCTGTCGACGGCGCGATTTAACTAGATCGCGTTGTCCTCATCCTTTCTCAGTAAACTCAGCAGTTCAACGAAACTCCAAACAAACGGTGAAAACTCCAGAAACCAACTGCGACAGCGAGCAGTCGAACAGAAAACATCAAAACCTCAACAAACACGAACTATGGTTGGGAATCACCTTTTATACGGCCCCACGATGGGTGCCAGATGTTCCTGCCGATTGACTTACCGCTAGAGCGTTGCCTCGTCACGAACCTCCTCACCAGCTTGACTCCACGTGCTCTTCAAGTCCACACCACATAAAGCCTCTCTGAGAACCTGAAAACACAAGGAGGCGCCTCTGCGGCCGGTGACGCTCCAACGCTCAAGTCAGCAACAAGAACACCCAAAAACTGAGAGAAAATATGCTCTGTAGAACCGTACTAAAGGGCACACAACCCTAGCAATGAGCCGTAATGGAAAACTTACCTCTGCAAATTCTATTAAGTTTACCTTTATAGCTAGGTTTCTTCTCTCTCCAGGCCGTTATGCTTTTGGACGCGTGGCTCGCATCCAGCCCTGCACGTGTCGCCATCTGGGCTGGGATTGTAGGTAGCACCCAGCCCTACACGTGTCATCATCTGAGCTAGGGTAACTCAAGCGTCATTCTCATACCGCATCCAACCCTACACGTGTCGCCATTTGGGTTGGAGGCAACTTGAGCGTTATTTCTGTGTAGTAGCCAGTCGCGCGGCTAAGTCCTCTGTTCAAGAAGTAAGCTAGCACGCAATATGCTCTGGAACACTACCTGACAAGGCGAGTATCGGGTGCAGCAAAATGCACCATTTCTATGACATCGCTTGTCGTTAGTGGCACCTTCCTTATTGCTACGCCATGCATGTTCCAGCTGAGGGAACCTTGCCACCGGCGAATGTCCACTCTGGGAATCCTGTCGCTGATGGGCAAGCTATTCCCTTCAACCTACTCGACCTCCATGCCCCATGCTGGTGCAATCCTCATCTTATTGGACTTACACGTTTGGACTTACTCACCTGAGTTTCCAGCAGCCTTAACTAAGTCTGCTGGGGAATCCGGCGACGTGCTTTTTGCGACGATGTCAGACCACTCGGTCGCCAATCGTCTAACACGTCAATGTCATACAATCTCGGCGACAACCGATCATGTACGTTGTAGCACGTCGCTTCCACGAGCGGCGACTACACTAGCTTCTGAACCACTCGCCCTTCTCTAGCCACGTGCTCTGCTAAACACGCCTCACGTAGTCACGCGCTACACACGTCATCATACCCGATGACTTGGTCGGTACAATAAGATAGAATTAGATGATGTGCAGGCAAAGTTCAAATTGATTTTTGCATAATTAAAACAGTGTGCTTCAACAATTAATCTCAACCTTTGAATACAAAGCTATTGTTTGATTTTTCAAAACACTTGACAGATTATATTAACCTTCACAGAGCATGAAATTTACTGATGTTTCACCACATATGGATTTATACAGAAATTCTTTAAGAAATCAAGAACAGCATATCGTGCCTAGAAAGAACAGATTCAATTGCAATTGAACAGATTTATTTCTTGATAGTTTAGTCTTATGTAGAAGTTTATTGAGTGCAGAGATTAAGAGAATGAATACAAAGCAATTATAATAGTTCACTCCAATGAGCTACATCCAGTCTTCACCTAATCCAAGGTGAAATTCACTAAAACACAATTAGAACAATTACAAAACACCATTGTTCTTGAACCCTACAAGAACATGACAAACTTGCTGAAAAACACTATTCCAGAACACACAACTCTTCAAGAAACCCTATCAAGAATAGTTTACAACCACACTTTTACATGGAATGAAACATGAAACGAATACACCTGCTAGAGGATGCAGAAATCTGCCTTAGACTAGTAAAACAGATTGCTCACACAGTAGCAGCACCTCTAACCAAGCCTTAGAGCCAACCAAGAAGAAGCACACTTTTGATTTGTAAAATCTTTCAAGAACACATGCTAATTCTCTATAAATCCTTAATTCTCTGTTGTAAAACTTGTTTTCTCCATTGTATGATTCACTTTTGAACATAGGAACAAGTTTTCTTTTTATAGAAAAACAAATTATAACAGATTTTCAAAAAACAGTTAAAGTTGTTATAAAAAGAACAGATTGAAAATAAAATGAACAGATTTATTTTCAAAAGCAGTTAGAGAATCTGTTATGTGAAGGAGACTCAGTCAAACACTCTGGTGCAAGGACAAAACAAAAAAAAAAGCTTTTAAGATAAACATGGCACCAGACTAAAAGGAATCCATTCATTTACAGATGAACAGAATTATTTTTCAAAATGATAACAGAAAAAACTTAACTATTGAAACACAGTCGTTTTGAGAGAGTGAAGACTTCGTCAAAATACTTGATGCACAAAACCTGATTTTTAAAGGACTTAGTCAATGCACCAGTTTAAAAAAGAATCTATTCATTTAGAAAAGCACAGATTTATTTTTTATGTAGTAAGGGTGTTTTTGCAAAAGATGTGAAAAACAGTTTCAGAAAACTTGTGTTTGCTCTTATCACATGGTCAGGGGTTAAGAGGTGAGTTACTGTTCCCGCCGGTTGACCAGGGTCGTCTTTGCGCGTGGCTTGTCCTCACGAGCTAGGGCACCCTCGCTGCCATTTGCACTCCGACGATCAAGTTAGCTAGCAAGAAACATCAAAGGTGACACACCCTCTCAAGGTGGTAGAAAGCTATTGTGAGTAACTGAAACTGTGTTGCCCTAATTGCTTTGTGCTCACAGTGAGTGCGCAGCGAAAACAACTAGGGTTTGGGCTCTGTGCAAAACATGCGAGAATTAGGTTAAAACTCGGATCCCTCAAATGACCCAAGGCCCCCTTTTTATATACCTTCTGCATTTAAAGCGTGTTGAAGCGCATTGAAAATGTATAAAAATGTTCCTTGGAATGTTCGAATCTTTCACTGATTTAACACGTACCTTGGCAAACTTTCACTGAAACATTTAATGAGCACGTGCTAATTGCCACGTGTTCTTCTGACTTGATCGTTATTCTGTGCGGAGGGCCTCACAGCGCCGTAACCCAACTTAGGGTTAATCCATTGCGTGAGTCCTCCTTCCTTGAAGTGCATCTGGCACGTGGGGTGACTTTCTGGGCGCCAACTCATGCGCCCCAGACTCGAGTCACTCGCCCTGGGGGTGTATCTACCTTTCTCTCGTACCATGCACGTGGTTCTCCCCTGGTCGTGGCCCTCTCATGGGTCGTATCTGTCCCAGGGTCTCCCAGCAGTGGCGTGGATACTTCACGAGTCAGGTTACCCCCTACTGGTACTAGAACTTATGGCCCTGAGGCCACCTTTCTCTTCTCTTTGTTACTGTTCTGAACTATCGAGGCCCGAAGCCTCCTTGCGATGTCTTAGCTTGGTGTTTTGTCTTGGCGACACCTTAACCCGGTGACGCCGTTACTTGGCGATGCTTTAACCTGGCGATGCCTTATCAAGGCGACGCTCCCTATTGGCGACGCATTAACCCGACGATGCCTCAGGCGGTCAATCTATTGACTTTCTTCCTTGGGTCCCACGAGGGGTCCTACCACACATTGACTTTGACTTTTGCTCAACACCCGGGGACGGGACGGTACACAAGCCCCCCGGTCTTGAGTTGACACTTGTTTCAGCGAAAAGACTAAGGCCTCGCCCATTATCCACGTGGCATTCTTGCTAACGTGTCACTCTCTGACCGGTTGACGTGACATTCTTTGCACCGCCGTCGTGACGTACCTTCGAGGACTCTGACGATGTGACACTCTCTGAGCGAGAAAGGTGACGCCTTGGGTCGTACTTTAATCTCCTGACACGTGGCTCAATCGCACGGTGCCCATTTAGCGCCTTTTGTGCTTCAGTTGCAACGTTTAAGTCTTCGAAATCCCACACTTCAACTTACTGTTTTCAGTCTTTCGCATTTCTTCATACTGTTCACCTGCTTTTCCAAAGAACTTTCTCTGCATTCTCTCTTCGCGCCTCCAACTTTCATCGTTCCGATCACTTAAAGGTATGGTTTTTCTTCTTTGACGACTCTTTTCCTTTACTATATTGCTGAACCTTTTCCTCTTCTTCAATCTTCAGTTTCCTCGTTAACGGTACGTGCCAAAATGACGGCCAACCCTCCTCCCCCCAGAGTTAATCATAAGGACTTTTACACATGGGCTTCGGACGAGCTGCTCGACGAGTGCTCGAGTCTAGTTTCCACCAAAGCTTGGAGGGACCATGTAAGGGATCCAAGCACCTACGATCATCGCGCCTTCACGAAAAGGCACGATGATGATATCGCAGTGCTCCCTTCCACTCTAGGGGGGCCGGTGCGCGGGGATGAGCGGGCCAACAACGGGGTCCCCTTTTTCTATTTCTATCAGGTGGTCTTCCAGTGTGTAGGCGTGCGCTTGCCCTTCTCCAGGTTTGAGAGGGAATTGCTAACGGAGATCAATATTGCCCCAGCCCAGCTGTACCCTAACAGCTGGGCCTTTGTCAAGACTTTCGACATACTGAGCGGGTTCTTCGGGTGTGCGCCTTCTGTTGATATCTTCCTTCATTTCTTCGAAGTGAAGAGACAAAGGAATAACCTCTGGGTGATTCTCAGCAACATTCCTGGGAGGGTCCTCTTTCCACCACTCCTTCAAGGGATGGAAAGGCAAATTCTTCAAGGTTTGCTGCTCCGACCTCGTACCCTCCGCCCTTGACAGCTTTCCTCTGTATTGGGTGAAGGAGGCAAAAACCCATAAGTCCAAATCTCTTAATGAGCTGCCTTTGAACGATCGAGAGGCTTGTCGGATTCTGGCTAGCGTGGGGGGCTTTGACGCCGCCGCCTTGATAAGCCTAGAGTATAACGCTGAGGCTCTGGAAAAATATATAAGTATGAGAGCTTCCCTTTATAACCTTCTACTCTTTGCTTTTGCTGGATTCTTGCTTGATGCATGATTTCTCTTGTCTCCTTGCGTAGTACCTTAGTTTGTGCCTGTCCTTTACTATGTTTGTCCTCTTGACGCAGATTTGAAGATGGACAGGCAACGAAAGTTGCGGCTGGCTCAAGTGTTGAGGTCCAAAGATGGGGCCTCAGCGTCGCCCCGCTCAACCTCCGGAGGCCCCTGAAGAGTAGCCTGATTTTGTGTTTCCCACAAACATTGGATGTGTATATAATCGCCTTTTGTTTAACTTACAACTGCCATGAACCTTATCTGTAATTATAACTCTTGATTTATGCTTAAATGCTATCCGCTTTATCTTTGCAAACTTGTTTCTGCTTCTGCTTTCTTTGCTATATCGCGTGCATTACCTTTGATACTCCCCTTCATCGTGTTCGACTTTAACTCTTTAGGTAGCACGCGATCTCCTCTCCTACTATCCCTTTTTAAGTCGTGAGGCGTACCCTTCCCTTGGTCTCTCCACCAAGAAACTTACGTGGCCTTCGTATCTGCGAGAAATCTTCCTCATGAAAGCGTCGCCTGCTTCGTCATTGCACAAAGGCAAGGAAGGATTTGGTCTCTACTAGGGCCTCTACATCGCTCAAAGGCGAGGGAGGACTATATTTGTTCCTCTCTGGTGCCTCAGCGTCGCTCGAGGGCGAGGAGGACTTATCTCACCTGTGCTAGGTGTCTACACTCAAGGAGGGACCTGTTCTGGGTGTCCTCAGTGTGTCTAAATACTTTGGACAAAATTCGCGCTCTGGTTCCCACGCCCATGGAGAAATCTAAACCATGGTACCGTATTGTCCATGGAGTGTCTAAAACACCAGGGCAACTCAGCCCTTATCTTTTTGCATTTGGTGCCCACGACTGAGGAGAGGCCTGCTACCGCAACACCGTATCGTCCTCACTGTGTCTGAAAACACCAAGGTGTAACGTTCTAAACATCAGACGCTGGGGCTAGCTGCTCCTACCTGAGGAGGGGGCGTCCCGAAGGAATCCCTTGACCTCTGCTCAGGGACTAGGGCCCCAGATTTTAGCTTGCATCTATGGTCTGATACCAGGGCCAGCTATTCATACCTGAGGAGGGGGCGTCCCGAAGGAATCCCTTAACCCCTACTCAAGGACTAAGCGCCCGGGTTTTTAACTTATGACTAGCATCTGACACCGGGGCCAGCTGTTCATACCTGAGGAGGGGGCGTCCCAAAGGAATCCCTTAACCCCTGCTCAAGGACTAAGCGCCCAGATTTTAGCTTGCATCTATCGTCTGATACCGAGGCCAGCTATTCATACCTGAGGAGGGGGCGTTCCGAAGGAATCCCTTAACCCCTACTCAAGGACTAAGCCCCAGGTTTTTAACTTATGTCTAGCATCTGACACCGGGGCCAGCTGTTCATACCTGAGGAGGGGGCGTCCCGAAGGAATCCCTTAACCCCTGTTCAAGGACTAAGCTCCCGGATTTTAATTTATACTGATATCTAGTACCGGGCTAATTGTTCATACTTGAGCAGGGGGCGTCCCGAAGGAATCCCTTAACCCCTGATCAAGGACTAGGCTCCCGGATTTTAACTTATACTAGACATACCTGTTATCTTGCTCTGAACTCGACTTCTGCTCGATTATCTGGTGGCGACGCCTTGTTCTAGTGACACCTTGTCTTGGCATCGCTATCTTGGCGACGCCTTGTCTTAGCGACGCCTTATCTTGGCGACGCTTTATCTTGGCGACGCCTTATCTTGGCATCGCCTCCTTTGGGCGACACCTCTTCTTGGCGACGACTGGTTTTGGCGACGACTCATCTTGGCGACGCCTCCTCTTGGCGACGTCTCATCTTGGTGGCACCTCAAGTTTTCGTCTTTGTTTCTTTAACCTTTGATCTTACATTCGAATGAGAGAAAAACTAGAAAAAATATCTTAAACTTCTCTTTTCTTTATTTGGGTGACCTCGTTAAAAAACCCCCGGGAGGGAAAAATAGTGTCCCCTTTACAAACTTCAACTGGAATAACATCAACTGAAATAAAACTTTAAATTCGCCGCATTCCAGCTACGTGGGATGGGGGCCCCCTCTAAAGTCTCTAACTTATACGAACCATTTCCTTTGGCCTTGGTTATCCTGAACGGTCCAGTCCACTTGGGAGACAACTTGTTTTCTAATTCGTAAGGGTGGGCCTTCCTCATGACCAGATCACCAACCTAGAACTGTCGCAGCTTCACCTTGGAGCTGTACTGACGCTCCACTCTTCTTTTCACGGCCTCAGCCTTAATTTTCGCTTCTTCTCTAGCTTCATCTATCAGGTCCAGGTTCACCCTCCTTTCTTCGTTGGATTCTTCCGCCACGAAGCCCAGGAAACGGGGCGAGCTCTCGTGGATCTCCACTGGGATCATGGCGTCCGATTCATACACTAAGCTGAAAGGTGTCTCCATGGTGGAGGATTGAGGCGTGGTGTGGTAAGCCCATACAATCCTTGGTACTTCATCTGCCCACACCCCTTTAGCCTTCTCTAATCTGCGTTTCAAACACCTCAACAAAACTCTGTTTGCTGACTCGACCTGCCCATTTGTCTGGGGGTGTTCGACCGATGCAAACACCTGCTTGATTCCTACTTCTGCACATAGCTTCCCCAACTGTTGGCTCGCGAACTGGATGCCATATTCTGAAATGAGATGCCTTGGTACCCCGAAATGACACACAATGTTCTTCCAAACAAAGTGTTGTACTTTGTGCGTGGTGATCTGCGCCACTGGTTCGGCTTCTATCCACTTGGTGAAGTACTCGATGGAAACGATCAAGTACTTCATCTGCCTTATCCCTAATGGGAATGGGCCTAGGATGTCGATCCCCCAAGTATGGAAAGGCCATGGGCTGTATATGGATCTCAGTTCCTCTGGCGGCGCCTTGTGCCAATCAGCGTGCATCTGACACTGCTTGCAATGCTGGGCGTATCACACGCAATCCTCTCTTACTGTTGGCCAGAAAAACCCTGCACGTATTACCTTGGATGCCAAGGATCTTCCTCCCACGTGGCTCCCACAAATACCTTTGTGGAGCTCAGCCATTATCCTGGTGCACTCATTGCCGCTTACACATGTCAAGATAGGGTGCGTAAACCCATGCCCGAACAATATCCCGTCTACCAGGGTGTACCTTGCTGCGTTCCTCTTAATCTTCTTGCCTTCTTCTGGTTCCGCTGGGAGAATTCCGTCCGCTAGGTATCGCCTGTAAGGGGTCATCCATGTGTCGCCTTCCTCCAAAGCACATACCTGTACGCCCCTTTCTTCTTCTAGCGAGGCTGCATAAGTACTGATGCAGGGTGCCCTCGTCATATCTTGACTCAGAGAGCGATGACTCCTTGGTTTTCCTCTTGTTGTACTAACATGAAGGACGTCCACCCTGTTGTCTGCAACGAACTTTCGCGGCGTCTTGAGGGTCTCCTGTATTACGGTCCTTTGCCTTCCCCCCTTGCCTGAGCTGGCCAGCTTGGCAAGCAGGTCAGCTCTGGCATTTTGCTCCCTGGGGACATGCACCAACTCAAACGCAGCGAAGGCTCTCTTCAACACCTCGACGTACCTCAAGTATGCGGCCATTTGTGGGTCTTTCGCCTGATACTCCCCTGTTACTTGTCTTGTGACCAATTGTGAGTCATTCTTTGCCAAGAGGCTTTGCGCCCCCATCTCCTTGGCCAAAAGCATCCCAGCGATTAGCGCCTCGTACTCTGCTTGGTTGTTTCTTGCTTTGAAGGCGAAGCGTAAAGCTTGCTCAATCAACACTCCGTTAGGCCCCTCCAAGATGTTCCCAGCACCGCTCCCCTACTGGTTGGAGGACCCATCCATGGAGAGCATCCACTGCGACCCTATTTCCCCTTCTTGGAGGTCTCCCCCTGGTGATAGCTCTGTCACGAAATCTGCATAGACTTGCCCTTTGATGGATCCCCTAGGCTCGTACCGAATGTCAAACTCCGACAGTTCCACTGCCCAGCGAACCATCCTCCCGGCCACGTTTGACTTTTGGAGCACCTTCTGGATGGGAAGGTTTGTCATTACCACCACTGTGAAGCTGTGGAAATAGTGGCAAAGCCTTCGTGCTGAGAATACCACTGCTAGCGCCGCCTTCTCTAGTGACTGGTACCTCAGTTTTGGGCCTCGTAATGCCTTGCTCATGAAGTAGATGGGCTTCTGCACCTGGTCTTGTTCATGGACAAGTACAGAGCTAATGGCCCACTCAGTCACTACAAAGTACAAGCGGAGGGGGACGCCTACTTGTGGCTTGCAAAGCACAGGTGGCGTCGCCAAGTACTCCTTCAACTTGAGAAACGCTGCTTCACACTCGTCTGTCCATGCGAAATGGCTATTCCTTTTGAGGCACTGGAAGTAAGGGTGACCCTTCTCTCCTCCAGCTGATACGAATCTCGATAATGCTACCATTCGCCCCGTTAGTTGTTGAACTTCTTTCACTGAGGTTGGGCTCCTCATGGCGATGATGGCTACGCACTTGTCAGGATTTGCTTCTATCCCCCTTTCCTTGAGCATGAAACCTAAGAACTTCCCTGCCTCCACACCAAAAACGCACTTTTCTGGGTTTAGCTTAAGGTGATACTTCGATATGGTAGCAAACAGTTCTTCCAAATCAGCTGGGTGTTGTCCTCTCTCGTGTGAAGTTACCACCATGTCATCTACGTAGGCCTGCATGTTCCTTCCCAGCATGGGTGCAAGGACCTTGTCCATCAACCTTTGGTAGGTGGCGCCTGCATTTTTCAAGACAAACGGCATCACCTTATAATAGTAGTTGCACGTCTCTGTCATGAACGTCGTTTTGCTCTCGTCCCTAGGATGCATCCTGATTTGATTGTAACCTGAGAACGCATCCAAGAAACTCAACATCTTGCAACCCGAGGCATTATCCATTAATGCGTCAATGTTAGGCAGTGGGTACGAATCTTTGGGGCATGCTTTGTTCAAATTTGAGAAGTCAACGCACATCCTCCACTTCCCATTCGCCTTCTTCACTAAAACTACATTGGCTAACCACTCGGGGTATTGTATCTCCCTGATGTGTTCAGCGCTGAGCAGCTTCTGTGTTTCTTCCTTCAAGACGAGGCATCGCTCTTCGTTGAACTTCCTCCTTCTTTGTCTCACAAGGCGAACCTTTGCGTCCATGGTAAGACGGTGGCACAAAAAATCTGGGTCTATACCTGGCATATCCGCCGCAGTCCACGCGAAAGCATCTAGGTGGCGCGAGATTACTGCAGCTACCTCTTCTTGTTCACCTGGGCTCAGCAAGCGTCCTAATTTGAACACCTTACCCCCTATTTGTCTTTCTACTATGTTACCTTCTGGTCGGGGTTGCACGTTCTGCACATTCTCTGCAAGAGACTCGTTCGTGGAGTCCTCTTCCATAGGCGTCGCCCCAATGGATGCATCGGGCATCGCCTCCTCTGGCTCTTCTTCTACGGGCGAGGCATCACGGTATCTCCCTTCTGTACGTGCATCCTCCACAGGCATCGCCCCTATAGGTAAGGCATCGACAGGCGTGGACTCTGCGGGTGTCGCCTCTTCCAATGATTCTATTTCTACTAGCGAATCTGAGACAAGTGGTCGCTCAATCACCATGACTACACTTGTCTTTGTTTTTAAACTATTCTCATAGCACTTTCGGGCCTCTTCTTGGTCTGACTTGATTACTATCACCTTGCCGCTAGGGTCTGGTAACTTCATCTTCATGTGGCGTGTGGAGGACACCACCCTTAATCTATTCAAGGCGGGTCTGCCTAACAGAATGTTGTGAGCTGAGTTGGCGTTAACCACCAAGTACCGGATGCTTTCGGTATGTGACGTCGTTTCATCAGTGAACGTCGTCCTCAGCTCCAAGTAGCCACGTACCTCTACTGGGTTATCTGCAAATCCATACAAGCATCCAGTATAGGGTCTCAAGAGGTCAGGGGATAACTGTAGCTTGTTGAAGATCGTCCAGAACATGACATCTGCGGAACTGCCCTGGTCGACGAGGACCCTACGTACCTTCCTTCCTGCTGTGACCACTGAGATGACCACGGGGTCATTGTCGTGTGGGATGACATCTCGTAGGTCAACCCTTATGAACACGAGGTCTGATTCCCAAGGGTCGTCAGGAAATTTCTCTGCAACTGAACTTGCTGACCTCACATACCTCTGACGTTGAGAGGCAGTGGGCCCTCCTCCGGAAAATCCACCAGAAATGGTGTGAACCTCCCCATGGACTGGCACCTCGTGTGCCTGGTCCTCCTCCGGCGTCGCCGGGACTGTGGTCGTGGTGGACCCAGTGAGATAATCTTTCAGGAAACCATTCTTCACAAGCTCATCCAACTGATAGCCCAGCGCCAAGCAGTTGTTAATATGGTGCCCAAATGCCTTGTGAAATTCGCACCATAATTCCTTGTGAGGTCCCAGTACCTTGTCAAACTTCACTGGCGGCCTCAACCTATCAGCTATGTTGGGCACAACGATGAGGTCTTTGAGTTCTACCACAAAGTTGTGCCTTAGTGGTCTATTTCCCTCTCTCCTTCCTTCTGCTTGACCCCTAGGTTGGGTCCTCCTCGTCTCATAGGTGCGGTTCATGTCTAGGTTTCGTCTCTCTGTGGCAGCTTCGTGGACCCTAGCGGGTTGTGTGCGTATCTGCGCTTTTGGTCGTGCAGGTGCAGCAGTCGTGCACTTCTCGTACGCCTCCCCCTCTGAGGCAATGTGTTCTACCGCTCGACGCCTTACTTCAGCAAAGGTTTTGGGGCGGCTGCGGTTAAGCGATTTACTAAAAGATCCAGGACACACCCCCTTCCTAAATGTGTACACGATCATGGGCTCGTCTGTGGTACCCACCTTCACCACCTGTGCCCCAAAGCGGCTTATGTACTCTTTCAGGGTTTCCCCTTGGTATTGCTTCACGTCGAAAAGGTCGTACGAAACTGGGGCTGGAGCCCTGTTGGCTAAATATTGCTCTCGGAATAGTTGTGAGAGCTGTGCGAAAGATGTGATGTGACCCTCTGGGAGGTTGATGAACCAATCCATAGCCATCCCAGTCAAAGTGCTCATAAAGAGCTTGCACCTTACGGCATCAGAACCGCCAACCAACATCATCTGTGTGTGGAACGCAATGAGGTGCGCCTCAGGATCCTCCATCCCTGTGAAGGTTACCTTGGGCCCCGTGAACGTGTTGGGGATCGCTGTCTCTAGGATCGCCTGTGAGAATGGTGTTGTGAATTCTCTAGGTGGAGAGGCAGTCTCAAGCTCGTCTACATCGCGCCATCCACGACGTAACTCCTTGTTGGCACGGTGGAGCTCATCGTTTCTTGCCTGAGCAGCTGCGACATCCGCCTGCATGCGCTCTTGCTCTGCTTTCGATGCTGCCATTGCCTCCTGCAGCCCTTGCATCATGCCCGCTAGTTGTTGCATGGTCATCTCTTCACTCCTAGAGCGCGCAGGTCTCATCTTCATGACTTTCTGGAAACCTTCTTCACTTATCTGGGCTTTGAGAACTGGAACAGAAAAACTCGTGTAGTGGGACTGATGTTTTATATCGGCCCCACGGTGGGTGCCAAATGTTCCCGCCGGTTGACCAGGTTCGTCTTTACGCGTGGCTTGTCCTCACGAGCTGGGGCACCTTCGTTCCGCTCCGTCTGTGAATACCTGAAAAGAAGTGAACAAAGGGGCGCCCTAGCGGTCGTTTGAACTCCGATGATCAAGTCAGCTTGCGAGAAACATCAAAGTGTTAGAAAAGATGGCTTTAAACTAGAGGGGGGGTGAATTGTTTAAAGGGGTTTTCGCAAACTTTTCAAAGCTAGAATAAATTTATTTCATAAACCAATTGATTCAACAATTCAGTTAGCCAAAACAGCAAGCAAAAACAGTAATACTAGAAAAAAACAATCGGTTGTTTCCTCGAAACAATCGGTTGTTTATACCAGCAAACAACAAACAAACTGAAATTAAAGAGTTAGGGATAGAGAGATTGTACACAGTTGTTTATACTGGTTCACTCCAAACCAGAGCTACATCCAGTCTTCTCAGAAACCCTGAGGAAATCCATTAAGCAACCACACCTTGATCACTTACACAACAACCAAGAGAATGACCTTGAAAACCTCAAGAAACACACTCTCCTTGGCCAACACTAAGATTGCTGATCTTGAACACCTCAATCGGTTGTTTCAACTTAGTTTGAAAAACATTTTACTTTGATAAAGATTGAGATGCTAATTGCTTGAGATTTAATCTAAGGGTGGATTACAACATTAAACTACCCCAGAACAAAGCTTAAACCAGCACAGCAACACCAAGCAAAGCAGAGGCTTGAACATCCTTCAAAGGATTTCGATTCTTCAAAACATTGAACACCACTTGGTTCAACAATCTCCCCCTATTTGATGAAGACAAATCCCTGATGCTTGTGTTGTACCTGATTAAATCTGAAGCAGTTCCTGCAATAGAACTTTGAGCAATACTTTGAACTTCTGATATTCTGTTAGCATACAGATAAACATTTAAAGCTTAAAACAGTTAATATCAGAAACAAAATACATGTTACCCAAACTGTTTTTAACAACATGAAAAACAGAAATATTTAAACAAACTGGAAACACAAACACAACATATATCTCCCCCTATTTGTCTTCACAAATAGAAAAAGATAAGAGGTAAAACAAGATATTGTTTCCATTACATCAGAATAAACCAGCAACAGCAGAAGGAAAGAAATTTTAAAACCAGAAAAGAACAACCCTAAAACAATCGATTGTATTGTTGACCAATCGGTTGTTTTTCCTTCATTCTTCTTCATCAGCAAACTGAAGATCAAATATGTGATTCTGGACAGCTTCAATCTGTTCATCCAGAGTCATAAACCTTGCATCCATGTTGTTAAACCTTGTGTCAATCCTCTGGAAATTAGTAACACACAGATCATGAAGGCTCCTTTGATTTTCAGCAAAGCTATCTAGCCTATCCATCATTTGTCTTTCAAAAGATGACATGGTTGACATTCTTTCTCTTTGATATCCATCAGCAGCACTGGGCCCTGCATCTTGAAAATCTCCAGTTGGATCTTCATGTTGAACATCCATATCAGCAGGTTCATCTTGTTCAAGATGAGCAGCACCACTAGATGAGGCACCATGATCACCATCCTTACTTATCCATTTTCCACCTACTTTTGTAAAGCCCATCTTGCTGAGTGATCCATTGTTCAACTCTTGAGTTGACTGACCAGCTCAGAAGTTTCATCTTCAAGATTAACTTCAAAATAGAGTAGAAACTTAAATATTAAAACAGCATAGGGATAATGGTAATCACCTAACCTCATGGCTTTTTGCATATGTTCTTTGATTATGTGAATCCAATTGATCTTCACTTTCTTGGTGATGCAGAAGATGTAAACCAGATCTTCTTCAGTCAACACAGAGTGATTACTCCCCCTTGGAGTTAGAATCCAAGTTACAATGAGAGCAAGCAACCTCTCATCAAGCTTCAAACCTCCAACCGAGCACGTGCTAACTTGAGATTGATTGTTCTTCAAGCAACTTTTGTAGAACTGGATTTTGTTGAAATCTTCCACCACACCAAGGTTTCCCTTGTTGATTCTTAGACCAGAGAACTTAAGCCCAGCAACAGCAGCCCAAACCTCATGAGTTATCTCCATTTCCACACCTTTCACATGAGAAACTAGATTGTTTCCCTCAAACTTCAAGTTGGTGTAGAATACCCTCACCAAATCTGGATAGATGTTCCCTTTTAGCTCCAGAAATTTTCTGAGTGATTGGTCCTTGAGAAGCCTCCTCACTTTGTCAAGCTTTTGACTTTTCAGCCAATCAAAGCACACAACCTTGGGGTTGTTTATCTTCTTGACACTTGTTTCATACCTATACATCTCAATGAGATCGGTGTCACCAGAAAACCAGCTTTCAAGCCTTCCTCCAGACCTTATAGCTCTGGTTTTGACTCTTTTAGAGGTGGGAGGGGTTGATTCCATGACAGCAGAGACGAAAACTCACTTCACAGAATTTTTGCAAGAGATATTGCAAGAGATGTTGCAATTGGTTGTTCTTGTTGGAAGAAATCTGCACCTGATTTAATAGCAGTAAGAGAATCAAATTGAATTTAATTTCATTCAATGGGTACCTGATTTTCAAAGAGAGGGCTTGACTCTGTTCTGCACAGAAAATGTTAGAAAAAGATGAAAATCACATGGTCTTCACATGTGATCTTTGACTAGTCATTAAGGCTCTTGAATTTCCAAGATTTTGGAATATATTCCTTTATGACTGTTGTAACTTCTTTCTGATCATGATCAGCTTTCAACACAGATCCTTTGACCAAGATTCTCCCTTTGAAATTGATCTGCAACGGATAGAATTTCAAAAAGCAATTAAATCAATTTCTTCACAGTGCTGTCAAACTCAAAACAATCGGTTGTTTCGAAGAAACAATCGGTTGTTTTTCTGCAGCAGTTAAAAACTTGATTTTGAAATTTTTAACCATAAACAGAAACAGATTAAAGCACATGACATTGATTAAAAGAAAATTAATCATAAGAAAGAACTTTGAAACAGAAATTGAGAAGAAATAAAGGAAGGTCTTATCCTTGTGTTGTTTCTTCAATGAGCCAATTGCTTGTTAATCAAGAAAACTTCTTTTCATTGTTTTGACCTTTTGCATAGCATTGATACAGCTTCAATGACTGCCTTTTTCTTCAACAGCTTGATCAGATGGCTCAGTTCTTCTTTTTCTCTTCATTTTTCCTGCATAAACAAATTCAAGTTGCAAGATTTGGTCCCCTTACAAATTTGGGTCCTTTTGGCTTTCTTTGTTGTTAGAAACATCACATCCCTTAGGAATCCATTTCATAAGACCTTTAGGAACACAATATTTTCTAATTTTACAGAATCTAACAGAGTGGCCTTTCTTCATGCAGTAAAAGCATGTAACAACCGGTTGTTTCGTCTTAACAATCAGTTGTTTTTCTGATTTTCTTTGAAAACTTTTTGAAAACCTATCTTGCTTGTTCTGTGGATTGAAGCCTAAACCAGCCTTTCCAAAAACACAGCTTTGATATGCCAAGACATTCTCAAAGTTTGACTTCCCTTTTGAAAGCTTGTCCACAGTTTCAACAAGATAGTGAACCTTTTTCTCAACATTTTCACAATTTGTGCAATTGAGAGTATCACACTTGCAAGAGGCATTTTTTAAATGATTTTCTAGTTTTTCAAAATCAATTTTTGCTTTTCTCATATCCTCTTCAAGTGATTTAACTTTCTTTTCAAGCCCATTGTTAAGATCTTTCAATCGGTTGTTTGAAAGAACCAATCTATTAGCTTCATCATGAGTTTCTTGAAAAGCTTCAAGCAATTCACTATAGTTTTGTTCATTTAAGGAAGCACATGAACTTACCTCACTTGAACTGCAAGAATCATCATCATCCTCAGCTACTAAGCATATATTGGCTTTTTCATCTTCACTTGATGAAGAATTTGATGATGACACCTCATTTTCATCCCAAGCTATGTAGGCTCTTCTTGTCTTGCCTTTCTTCTCCTTGTAGCTTGTCTTTTTCTCTTTGCTCTTGTTGGGACAATCTGCCTTTATGTGACCTTGCTCACCACAACCAAAACAAGTATAGTTATTTGAATTAAATTCATTGGGTTTCTTGTTTCCATACCTATCCTTGTTGTTGTCTTTGTTGCGGTTTCTCTTTAGAAATTTGCTGAATTTTCTTGACAGCAAACTAAGATTTTCCTCATCACTATCATCACTTGAATCTTGCTTTCCCTTATGTTTGGATGCTTTCAAGGCTATGCTCCTTGTGTGCTTATCTTCACTTTCTTGAACATTGAGTCTATTCATCTCTAGCTCATGTTCCCTAAGCTTTCCAAACAAAGAAGCAACACTTAAAGATGTTAGATCTTTAGATTCGGAAATAGCAGTTACCTTTGGTTGCCATGCTCTATCAAGACATTTCAAGATCTTGATGTTTAGCTCTTCTTTGTCAAACGTCTTGTCTAGGCTCATAAGGTGATTGATGATGTGTGTAAACCTTTTCTACACCTCAGCTATGGTTTCACCTTTAAGCATTCTAAACATCTCATACTCTTGGATGAGAGCATGCTTTCTAACTCTTTTCACCTCATTTGTTCCTTCATGAGTGACTTCCAAAGTATCCCACATTTCTTTTGATGATTTGCATTGTGAGACCCTGAAAAACTCATCAGAATTTAAAGCAGAGGTTATAATATTTTTGGCAATGCAATCGAATTTGGCCTTTTTACTTTCTGCATCAGTCCATTGAGACCATGGCTTCTCAATGACAGAACCATCTTTTTCAAACTTTGGGATAAAAGGGCCATTTTCAATTGCATCCCAAATTCCTTTGTCAAGAGATTCCATAAATATTTTCATTCTAACTTTCCAAAACTGGTAATTCAAACCACAAAACAAGGGTGGTCTGTTTATTGAGGCACCTTCCCCAAACGGTAGTCTATCAGCCATTTTAAAAGATTTTAGGATCAACTTGAATGACTTACAAGAACCAAGCTCTTGATGCCAATTGTTAGAAAAGATGGCTTTAAACTAGAGGGGGTGAATTGTTTAAAGGAGTTTTCGCAAACTTTTCAAAGCTAGAATGAATTTATTACAGAAACCAATTGATTCAGCAATTCAGTTAGCCAAAACAGCAAGCAAAAACTGTAATACTAGAAAAAAACAATCGGTTGTTTCCTCGAAACAATCGGTTGTTTATACCAGCAAACAACAAACAAACTGAAATTAAAGAGTTAGGGATAGAGAGATTGTACACAGTTGTTTATACTGGTTCACTCCAAACCAGAGCTACATCTAGTCTTCTCAGAAACCCTGAGGAAATCCACTAAGCAACCACACCTTGATCACTTACACAACAACCAAGAGAATGACCTTGAAAACCTCAAGAAACACACTCTCCTTGGCCAACACTAAGATTGCTGATCTTGAACACCTCAAGAACACACAGTCAATCTCAGCAAAACACACAAACGAATTGTTCAGCAGTTTACAAAGATTACACTTGTTACAGATGAATATCTAAAATCAATACAAGTAGAATCCTATTCCAGCACCTTGATCAATCTCTCAACTCTTCAGCAATCTCAGAACTCTTTGAAAACTCTTAGTTCAAAAAAATGTCTCAAGATTCTTAATCCTTAAAAACAGTTTTTTCAGAATATATTCAAGGATATAGTTTGTTATCAAATCTTAACAAACTCTTAATTGCATTTAAAAAGATTGGTCAAAGCATTTAATGACTGGAGCGTATTCAGTTAAAGCATTTAAAGCTCAGTCAAAGAAAACAGTTTTTCTGTTATGGTTTCAAAACAAACAATCGGTTGTTTCCTCGAATCAATCGGTTGTTTTGTTACTTAACAGATTTCACCATTCAAAAACAGTTTCCAAACTTTCTCAAAACACCTAAGTGTAAAAAATCGGTTGTTTCGACAAAACAATCGGTTGTTTCAACTTAGTTTGAAAAACATTTTACTTTGATAAAGATTGAGATGCTAATTGCTTGAGATTTAATCTAAGGGTGGATTACAACATTAAACTACCCAGAACAAAGCTTAAACCAGCACAGCAACACCAAGCAAAGCAGAGGCTTCAACATCAAGGATTTGGATTCTTCAAAACATTGAACACCACTTGGTTCAACACAAAGGTGACACACCCTCTCAAGGTGGTCGAAAGCTATTGTGAGTAACTGAAACTGTGTTGCCCTAATTGCCTTGTGCTCACAGTGAGTGTGCAGCGAAAACAACTAGGGTTTGGTTAAAACTCGGATCCCTCAAATGACCCAAGGCCCCCTTTTTATATACCTTCTGCATTTAAAGCGCGTTGAAGCGCATTGAAAGCGTATAAAAATGTTCCTTGGAACATTCGAATCTTAACTGAATTAACGCGTACCTTGGCAAACTTTCACTGAAACATTTAATGAGCACGTGCTAATTGCCACGTGTCCTTCTGACTTGATCGTTATTCTGTGCGGAGGGCCTCACAACGTTGTAACCCAACTTAGGGTTAATCCATTACGTGAGTCCTCCTTCCTTGAAGTGCATCTGGCGCGTGGGGTGACTTCTGGGCGCCAACTCATGCGCCCCAGACTTGAGTCACTCGCCCTGGGGGTTTATCTACCTTTCTCTCGTACCATGCACGTGGTTCTCCCCTGGTCGTGGCCCTCTCATGGGTCGTATCTGTCCCAGGGTCTCCCAGCGTGGCGTGGATACTTCACGAGTCAGGTTACCCCCTACTGGTACTAGAACTTATGGCCCTGAGGCCACCTTTCTCTTCTCTTTGTTACTGTTCTGAACTATTGAGGCCCGAAGCCTCCTTGCGATGTCTTAGCTTGGTGTTTTGTCTTGGCGACGCTGTTACTTGGCGATGCTTTAACCTAGCGACACCTTTCTTAGGCAACGCCCTAGCAAGGCGACGCTCCCTATTGGCGACGCATTAACCCGGCGATGCCTCAGGAGGTCAATCTGTTGACTTTCTTCCTTGGGTCCCACGAGGGGTCCTACCACACGTTGACTTTGACTTTTGGTCAACACCCGGGGACGGGACGGTATAGTTACCTAGCAAAAAGCCTACTCTAAAAAACCTCTAAACTATACCTAAGACATTCTTAAAGCAAATGTAAGTATACATGAAATTTACACAAATGGCTTCATAAAACACATGTCTTGAAGGGGCAACAACCATCTTCAACAAACACAAGGGGAGTGGAGTTCTGTTCTGCCTATACAATTTAGAATGTGAATCATCTCAACAGTAGGGGTTAAGGGTGTATGGTAGCTTTATTGATGATGTTGTTAGTCAGTAAGTTGGGACTGCTAGGATGGGAGTTGGATGGAGAGGTTTTATCCTTGAATCCTCTGGTTTGTATCTTTGCTTTCTTTGCTTCCTTAAATCTACACCAGACAACAAAGGGTGCAATCTTAAGTTAATGGCAAAGAGCCTCTGTTGGTAGGGTTTTCTCTCTGGGGCCTAGTAAATCTTTGTTCCGGTCTTGTGTGGAGCAAATACCATAAGCTATGATGGTTTCTATTGTGGGGGCCTTGGAGGCGTGCTGATGTTTTTTCAGGGGCATTGGTTATTTGGGATGCGTGTCCTACGGATCAATACTAGGAAGCTAGTGTTATAACTAGTTTTGAGGAGGTGCTTTCTGATTTTAGCTGCCTTTTTTAAGCATTGGACTTCTTTGTTCACAGAGTTCTTCCCTTGGTGGATGATCAATCATTGGTGGTCATCTCCTTCTAAGATGGATCAAATGTTGTTTGTCTATAGGCGTTGGATATTTGGTTTTCTGCATATTATGACCGGAGGGGAGCTCCTAATCTTTGGCAAAGATGCTATCAGTCATAGTGGTTTTGTTTTTTATACTCTAAAAGGGAGCCAATTTTGGATGGTGAAGGTGTTGCTCATCCTGTCGCTAAGGCAGACTTTCTTTACGAATTAGAGGTGAATCAAAGTATGTGCAGATTCATCCTCAAGTTCCTTATGCTTTGTCTGCTGGAAGATGCTTATTCTTTAGTTTTGGTAGTCTTCGTGCAGATGAAGGATTTGATGACGGTCATATCTATCCAAGGGTACCGTAAAATGTATAGATTAGGATCTTGGAAACCGTGAGCATTGTCCAAAACGCCAACTCTTTCCTTTAAGCGAAAGTGTTGGTCTCCCTTTTGGATGTTGCAGACCCAACCTAAATTCAACCATGGTAATATTGCTAAGCACACGGTTTTCGTGCAGGTTTTTATGCTTGCTGTAAAAAATGTTTTTTGTATAGCATTTTGTGCATAATTTGGCAGCAACATTGGCAACTCTGTTTCTCTTTTTGTCGGTGTTTTGTAGTTTTGCTTGCCTCTAAATTTTTTTGCGAAAGTTGGTTCTTGTATAAGGGTTTAGACACTCCTAAAGTGTCCCTCTTAATTTATTTTCTTCTTTGTCGATAAAAAAAATATTTGGACACTTCATTTGATGAGTTTAATTAATTTTAAATTATGCTATAACGATTTTTTCCCTATCCAAATGTTTAATTATTTTTAATCACTATACATATGTTTTCTTGGTCTTATTTTTTTAGCATCTGCAATAGTTTAGTTGATTCGATTCATGCAGATTATCGCAAACCATGATAAGAAAATGAAGTTATTTTTAAAATAAAAATAATTTATTTTCTTTCATGATTGTTATTGTAGTTTGTAGGTTATATAAATTAAATGACTTTAGTAACTCGTTTTTAGGTTTTATATAAATAATTAACGTTTTAAATTGATTGATTTTGTTAGGTTGAATGAATTGTTAGGCGTTCAGGATGATGTATAAGGGTTAGACCACTCTAGAAGTGACCCATATTTTTTTTTTATCGATAAAAAAAACTTTGTTAATAAAGCCAGTTTTCTATGCAAGTAACGAATGTCCCTCTAGCTATACATATCACAATGCTTCTTTTATTCCTAAAAAGAAATTAAATAAAAATACTAAAAGATAACTTTTTTTAATTAGTAAGAAGTAATAAAATTAAATAGACTCACTTCAGGGGTGGTTCAACCCTTATACAGAGTAGTGAGTTCAAAGAGTATCTTTCTATATACATATCAAACCACAATATATCTTCCTACTATCTACCCAACACTACCAACTAAATTAGAAATAGAAATATCAAGGTTCAACCACAACTCTTCTATCCTTGTTGTCATTCTTCTCATCATTTTATTCTCTAGTAAACTCAAATTTTCATGATTAAAGGAATATAGTATGATTTCAACAATACATTGATGAATGGAATTAGGGTGAAAACTAAATCTATCAAAATTTTATTCAAATAAAAACTTATTACTCTTTTTTATTTTCGGAATATTATTGAAAAGATAAATCTGAGAAATTAAAACATTTCTTAAATTAATGTGATTTTTTAAATATTAATAGGTGAAATATTTAATTTTGAAAAAAAAAATTATTGATGAATCATGGTATAAATTATATTGGTTGATTGAAAAATAATAATTATGATTATAATAATATTAAATTGATTAAAAATAGATTCTTTCTTATTATGGTTTTAAAATATAAAAATGTGATGTGAATATGGTTGTGAGCTTGTATTACTATTTTTTATTTAGTTTGTTTCTAAAATAAAGGGTAATTGATATGTATTAATATGGTTATCAACAACAATAATTTTCCATTTTATATATGAATAGTTTTTAGAAGAATTTTAATACACAGAAAACAATTGCTTTTTTTTCTTCTTTTATTGTTTGAGTTTGATATTGGGTGAGATATGGTGATAGAATAAAATAAATATGGCAATAGCAGCAAAAACATGTTTACCACTCCTTGCTTGCCTTCTGGTATTCGTTTTATTCTTAGGTAAATTGAGTTTAATTATCGGAGAAACTAAAAAAGTTTGGTTATACTCTTTGTTGTTATAAGTTCCATGCATTAACCATTTGAGATTCAGTTAAAAGTATATGTGTTGTTGCATGCATGTATTAGTGATGAATTTATGTGATTATGGTAGATATTGTGTTAGAATAATGTATAATTGGTGTGTGAAGATATAGGTGGAGCAGAATCAACGATGAAGGAGACTGATGTGAAGGATTTAGGTGAATGGATGAGCAGAAAAGATATAGAAGAAAAGGATGTGTATTGTTGTTCTGACAACCACGTACAAAGTTGCAACCCAGGAACACAGGACGACAAACATTGTAATTCTCTTTGTCTAAACCATCCCTGCGGAAAAGGTGGTCGTTGCAAAGTCTTTGGCCATAAAAATCCAAGACACTTTTGCCATTGTTTCTGCTAAATCCATGCAACATATCAGATCAGATGATGATGAAGATTCTAAATCTCAATATTATATATATATATATATATATATATATATATATATATATATCTTCACTTTATTTTCATTTACATAAATCAGTCACAAAATGTATAATTTTCATTAATGTATAATTTATATGAAATGAATTTTCTATATCAAATTATAATTTTACACTCTGAAATTTTTGAAAGTGAATTTTGTGAGAGTGGTGGCTAATTAACGTTCACTATTTTGAAGAAGATCTTTCCTATTTTTCAAGATTCACCCTACAATATGGTGCAAAAAGAACCAAAATAAACTATTTTAGTCCCCATAATATGAGACAAATATTTTATAAAAAAAACTATATAAAAAAGTTAAAATCTGATTTAATTTATTGTAATTGATTGTTAAATTTTTTGTTAAATGTATAAGTTTAAAGTATATAAATTATGCTGCCAATAATTTTATTAGAAAAAAAAATCACATTTAAAAGGTAAAATATTATTATAATTTATTTTTTTCATATATATTTATACCTATTATTGTTGCAATTTTAATAAATATAATATAGTTTAGAAAATTTAAACATTTTAAACTTACAACAACAACATTTACAGCAACATTTTGTTTTCATTTATTTAAGTCTAGTTCTAATGTAATAACACTTATTATAATGGTATATACTAAAGATCTTCATCTATTGATTTTTGTTTTTCATTAAACAAGTGGCACTGTTAAAAATAATTAAATAGAAATTAATTTATCAAAAAAATAATTAGTTGTTATATTGACTAAATTATATATTATTTTAGAAACTCAAAAAGTTATTGATATCTAAATTTGTATCTAATTATCTACCAGTTATTTTGATTATGAGGTTGGTAGCTAAGACTTTGATAGTTAATTAAATATCAATTTAAAATTTATTTATCAGTAATAGAAACTAATTAAGTCTCTAAAATAGTATCTATTATGGTACATATAACAACTAACTATTTTTTATCTCTAAAATTGATTTTTATTTAATAATTTTTATATAGTGTGTGTCAAATTTATTATACACACATTTATATTTTTTCTACTAATTAAAACCGTATGGACCAAATAAACTTTCTTCACAAATGTCATATGCGCAGAATTTAGTCAAAATTTGTATATGTCATATACTATTTTTTGAAATTTTCAAACATCATGAATATGATTAAAGATTTCTTTAAAAAATTTCGAACTCTCCATGTACACCATATTCTAAAATAAAAAATAATAATTTATCCATTTAAAGCAATATGAAATTAAATTACATACTTCTAATACTCCACTTTTAGTTTTATTTATTTTTTATTGATAAAAAATATTCATACTTTTGTATTTTTTTCATTCAATTCAATATTACCTCATAACTATTAATATGCTCTTTATCTTTCTTATGAGTATGATCTTAGTCCATTTATGGGAACAGGATGCATGATTGAGTCCACCATGTTCCTTTCTCTATGTGCAATCATATTTGTGTTGAAAATGGATGAAGCTTCTTCTCAGCAAGTCTTAGTGTGTGTTTGATGTAGAAAATTGTATTATTTGATATGAAGTTAGTGGTGATGTTATTAGTGGTCATAGTAGGTTAGAGTGAGTTTAAGATGACCTTTTGCTTCGTGACCTACTTCATATCCTTAACCAAGGTGGTAAGATCAAGCACAAAAAGTTTTTAAAAACTCTTTTATCAACTACCTTAAGTTTTCTCAAAATCAGGTTACTGCACAAAATTAAATTTGTTGATTTCTAAAACAATAGATTTATTTCTGAATTGGTTAATGGTTTTCAAAATTCTGTTAGGGAACCAAAGAGTTTGTTGCATACCGTTATTTCTGTTAAGATGAGTTGGAAGTGGTTTTAAAATCATCTTGTGTATTTGATAAAAACAATCCAATTATTTTAACTTCAACTTGTTCTTTTTATAACAGCTTTCAACTATTTTTTGAAAAATTGTTATGAAATGGTTTCTATATAAAGAGAGACACATCTCACATGAAAAATTGAGTGATCACGTTTTTGAACACATATAAAAGAGTTTTCATTGAGAGATAAAATCATTGAATGTTTTCTTGAAAGGTTCTCTCAAAGAATTCAAGTATGCTTGTTCATTGTGTGCCTTGGTCAAGGGTTGAGGTTCTGTCATTGCTAAACCGCAAAAAAGTGTTGTTGTTTTAGGATTCTTGCATCTTCTTTTCAAGTGCTTTCTTTCCTTATTCTTGCTTATGTAAAGGTGGTTGTATAGACACTTCTTGATAGGGTTTCTTGGAGTGTTCTTGCTGCTGAAATAGAGGTTTTCAGCATTGGGTATGCCTTGTTCTTGAAGGGTCCAAGAACCACAAGGTCTTGTAATTGGTTTTGTATTGAGTAGTGGATTCCACCTTGGTGTGAGGTGAGATTGGATGTAGCTCTTGATGAGTGAACTAGTATAAACTATGTGTCCATCTTTATTCTCAATCCTTGCACTCGTTTTCTGCATAATTTGATAATTTTCCCGAAAATAAATCTGTTGAATCAAAATTAAATTTGTTCTTTCTGGGCTTGTTCATTCTATTCTTCAAAGAACCTGACTAAGTTCTTTGTTGTTTGCAAATATCTAAATCTGTGTGTTGGTTGTTTAAAGAGAGTACTAAATCTTTAAACTAACTCTTTTCAAGATTCATATTCTCTTCAAGATCACTTGTTAAAGATTCAAAGTTGAAATTATGGGTGTAAATCTTGTTGTAGTAAAATAGCCTACATTGTTATGGAAAAACTATATTTTAATCTCACCTAATCTGATTAAGGTTCTGGATTTGAAAAAGTAATCAGAAAATAAATCTGTTCTTTTTAGAATGAATCTGTTCTTTTTCTCAGGATTACTTGAAAACAATTTTTGTTTGTGAAAAAAGCTACCCACCCCTTCCCCCCTTTTGAACTTAGACACTAATAGACCCAACAATTCAGACACTTCAAAACTGCTGAAGAACAAAAATTGCTCAGGTGTATTACTTTAGGCTCTCTAAATATGGAGGAAGAAGACTTTTGTGTATAGGGTAAAGACCCTTCAGGTCTGTTCTCGGTTAAATCCACGTATGAGTTCTTGGAAAGTAAAGCTAATTACAATTTTGATGGCTTCTTCAAACAGTTGTGACAGGTTAAAGCATTTACCAATGCTTTGACAACTGCATGGAGAGTCCTTTTGGATAAAATGCCCACTCGTAGCCGCTTAAGTAGAAGAGGAGTGGTAGTTGGCTCCTCTGGATATGGGTTATGCCAAACTTCGGAAGAGAGTTCTCAACACTTATTCTTGGAATGCTTTGTGGCATAGTAGGTGTGGTATTTATATCTTAGATGGATGGGAATTTTGTATGTCCAACATAAGGATTTGAAGTCTCACTTTGTTAACTTTCACCTGGTGCATTTGAGCACCAAGCAAAATGATGTGAGTTGGCATATGAAAAGACACTTTCAAGAATTGGATCAAGATTCTACAAGCAATTCAAGAACACAAATCAAGAAACCCATTTCAAGAACACAAATCAAGAAACCCATGGGAAACCCATTTCAAGAACATGAACCGAATAGAACATCAACAAGTAATTCCAATCGATTAAAACAATAACCAATGACAAACTATTGATTTGAAACATTCAATAGCAACATTTGACCGATTCAAAATCAAGAAAAAGAAACAAAACATGTTTTAGAGTTTTTGATATAGAATGCATATGGAAGAAGAAGATGAAGAGTTGAAGAAACTTATGTGGTTGAAGACAATGGGAGTGATCACGCCACTTGGATGGTGGAAGGCTCCAAGATGAGTGAGAGTGCCGCCACTTGAGGATTCCCAAGACCCACAAAATAAGACAAAGAGAAGGAGAGCAAGTCTCACAAAGAAACCACTCAAATTCAAGAGAGTAACTTCACTTTCAATTTCAATATTCAACTTGTGTTTACAAAAGCAAGGCTCCTCTTTATATAGGAATAGAGGACCGGTCATGAAAAGGTAACAATACATGAAGAGTCACTTGTAAATGAAAAGGCAAGGCATATGAAAAGACAAGGTAAATGCCACCCCTTTTCAAGTCACTTCTTTATTCTAGAAAAGTGATTTTTCCTACTACTTCCCTTTTAATGTTCTACTTTGAAACTATTCTAAAAATATTACAAAAGATATTAATTGGGCTTGGGCCTCATCTTTTGAGAAGACTAATAAGAAGAGCTTTAAATGTTTTGGGCCTTGTCCATTTTTTCTAATGATGAAGTCCTTATTTCCTTGTTGAGATGACTCTTCAAGTATAGCATCATTGGTCATCTTTATGTATTTTTGGGTTACATCATGCTCCCCAAGTTGGAGAGAATTCGACCTCGAATTTAGAACCCCTGCAAATAACATAGTGAGTTTGTATACAAAGAAGATATTTCTAAGATTAGGATGTGCAACAAACTTATGTGCATGAAGCTTGGGGATTTCATATGGGATAATTCTAGATACATGCCATGACTGTAAAGAATGTTTCGGGAAGAGATGATTTTTTTGTAAAAATCATTTTAAAAGTGGGAAACTTTTAGGAGGTATGTCAATAACATCCCTAAACTTTCTTAACAAAAATGTCAAGTATTTAGAATTATGGGGAAATGAAAAAGATAGGGAAGAAGTATACCTAAGCGGTTTAGTGAACAAAGTGAGACCCACATGACTTTCCTCTTCTTTTTCATTTGTGTTTTTATCTTTTGTTGTAATAAGGGCTTGATTTACCGCACTGAACATTATGGTTTTTTTAAGTGGACAATTTGCAGCGATGTGCCCAAAACTTAAATATTTAAAACATTACATTTTTGAGGTTTTGGTGGGTGACTTAGGGGTAGAAGGATTTTGTGTAGAAACCTTTTGGGGAGAAATGGTTTCTTTGAAAAATTTTGAAGGAGAAATTTGAGTAGAAATTTTATTTGCATCCTTCCTAGAAGAGCTATAGAAACCATCATTATGAGTATGTTTGAAAGTTGTTTTCAAAAGGTGTGATTCTACCTTGATGGCTAAGTGAACCACTTCCTTTAAAGAAGAGCACTCATGTAATTTTACCAAATATTTAATTTCTCTTCTTAAACCACTTACAACCCTTTTTATCTTTGACTCTTCATTAACATGAATATTCATTTTAGTCAAAGTTGTTTCTAAATCTTGAAAGTATTCATCTACCGTCCTATGCCTTTGATGAGGCCTTTGGAACTTCAACAAGTGTTCCTTCCTATAAGGAGGAGGAACCTTAGTTTGTTATCCAAAAAGTTTAAAATTGAGTGATCACATTTTTGAACACATATAAAAGAGTTTTCATTGAGAGATAAAATCATTGAATGTTTTCTTGAAAGGTTCTCTCAAAGAATTCAAGTATGCTTGTTCATTGTGTGCCTTGGTCAAGGGTTGAGGTTCTGTCATTGCTAAACCGCAGAAAAGTGTTGTTGTTTTAGGATTCTTGCATCTTCTTTTCAAGTGCTTTCTTTCCTTATTCTTGCTTGTGTAAAGGTGGTTGTATAGACACTTCTTAATAGGATTTCTTGGAGTGTTCTTACTGCTGAAATAGAGTTTTTCAGCATTGTGTATGCCTTATTCTTGAAGGGTCCAAGAACCACAAGGTATTGTAATTGGTTTTGTATTGATTAGTGGATTCCACCTTGGTGTGAGGTGAGATTGGATGTAGCTCTTGATGAGTGAACCAGTATAAACTATGTGTCCATCTTTATTCTCAATCCCTGCATTCGTTTTCTGCATAATTTGATAATTTCCAAGAAAATAAAACTGTTGAATCAAAATTAAATTTGTTCTTTCTTGGCTTGTTCATTCTGTTCTTCAAAGATCCTAAATAAGTTCTTTGTTGTTTGCAAATATCTAAATTTGTGTGTTGGTTGTTTAAAGAGAGTAATAAATCTTTAAACTAACTCTTTTCAAGATTCATATTCTCTTCAAGATCACTTGTTAAAGATTCAGAGTTGAAATTCTGGCTCTCGGTCTCGGGTGAACACCGAATAGGGGGTACTTGTGGAAGGCACTCCGACGCTCAAGTCAGTAAAGCGGGTGATCAGTATTCGGGTAGGTGCACAGTAATAAATGACGTACCTTTCTCCTTGGGATGTGTGTTATTTATATTATTTTAATGGGCTTACCTTATTAGGCCTGATTAGAGGAATGGATCTCACTTATGGGTGTATTACCTAATCCTTAATGACGGATTAGCTTCACTAACCTTGGTTTGAGCGTTAATGGATGTATGGATTGGCCGGTCAGGCCGACCGTGGCGATCTCCCTCGTCTCGATCAAGTTTCCGTGGTCTCGACAAGGTTTTCCCGGTCTCGGTCAGCAAGCCCGAGTCTCGGTCAGGGTGATCGGATCTTCGGTCTCGCCCGTACCAGTACAGTGGTAGCTAATGAACGTGCACCATTTTGAAGAAGATCTTTCCTATTTTTCAAGATTCACCCTACAATATGGTGCAAAAAAAAAGCCAAAATAAACTATTTTAATCCAACTATATAAAAAATAAAAAATCCGATTTAATTTATTGTAATTGATTGTTAATTTTTTTTATTCAACACTTAATAAAAAAAAGTATACGACTTTTAAATGTATAATTTTTAAGTATATAAATTACGCCCCTAATAATTTTACTAGAAAAGAAATCACATTTAGTTAAAAAATTATTATAGTTTAATTTTTTTAATATATTTAAACCTATTATTGTTGTAACTTTAATAAATATATTATAGTTTACAAAATTTAAACATTTTAAACTTACAACAACATTTTGTTTTCATTTATCTACTTCTAGTTCTAATGTAATAACGATTATTATAATGGTATATACTAAAGATCTTGGCACTATTAGAAATAATTAAATATAAATTAATTTTATAAAAAAATAATTAGTTGTTATACTGACTAAATTATATATTATTTTTTAAACTAACAAAATTATTGATATCTAAAAATTTGTGTCTAATTAGCTACCATTTATTTAGATTCTAAAGTTGGTAGCTAAAACTTTCACAGTTAATTAAATAACAATTTAAAAATTATTTACCAGTAATAGAAACTAATTAAGTCTCTAAAATAGTATCTAATATGGTATATATAACAACTAATTATTTTTTGTCTCTAAAATTTATTTTTATTTAATAACTTTCATATAGTGTGTGTCAAATTTATTATATTTTAATGGTCAAAATTAAATAAATAATTTTTTTTACTCTTATTTATGCTTTTTATTGTATACATTTTAATTTTAATAATACAAAAGTAATATTATAATCACAAAAAAGTATAAAATAATTATTTAAAATAATACATTAATAAAGTAATGATTCAATACTATATATAATACGTAATATTATGTTAATAAAATAAAATTATAATTATTAATAATAAAATCAAAGTAAGAAAGTCTTAAGATATAAAAAAAATATAGAATCATAAAAAAAGATTATTAAATAGAAACGAATTTTAGAGACAAAAAATAATTAGTTGTTATATTAACTAAATTAGATACTACTTTAGATACTACAAAATTATTGGTATCTAAATTTGTTTTTTATTGATTAATAGTTTCTAAATTTGCATCTAATTAGCTACTAAAGTTTTAACTACAATTATTTATATTTTAAATTTAGTTTCTAAAATCTTGGTAGCTAATTCGAATCATTGAACTGAAATTGTATATCATAAGTACAAGTTCGGTACAATCTGGTATAGCTGAAATTTTACATAGCAAGTAAGAATTCAATTATATAGCATTATACAAATCATTTTTCACATACACAATTTCAACATAATTATATTTTTTTCTACTAATTAAAATCGTATGCACCAAATACACTTTTTTAACAAATGTCATCTGCATATAATTTACTCAGAATTTCGTTAAAATTTTTTGAACTCTCCATCTACACCAAATTATAAAATATAAAAAAAAATTATCCATTTATAGTAATATGAAATTAAATTACATCCTTCTAATAATTCACTTTTTATTTTATTTATTTTTTATTAATAAAAATATTCATAGTTTTGTATTTTTTTCATCCAATTGAATATTACCTCATAACTATTAATATTCTTTTTATCATTCTTATGAGTATGATCTTAGTCCCTTTATGGGAATAGGATGCATGTTAGAGTCCACCATGTTCCTTTCTCTATCTACAATCATCTTCAGACACTTCATAACTACTAAAAAACAACAACTGCTCAGGTGTATTTCTTTGGGCTCTAAATATGGAGGAAAATGACTTTTGTGTATGGGATGAAAGTAAAGCTAATTACAATTTTGATGGCTTCCTCAAATAGATGTGGCAGGTTAAAGCATTTACCAATGCTTAGACTAGTGCATGGAGAGTCCTTTTGGATAAAATGCCAACTCATAGCAACTTAAGTAGAAGAGGAGTGGTAGGTTGCTTATCTGAATGTGGGTTATGCCAAACTTCAGAAGAGACTTCTCAACACCTATTCTTGGAATGCTTCGTGGCACAGGTGTGGTCATTATGTCTTAGATGGATGGGAATTTTGAATGCCCAACATAAGGATTTGAAGTCTCACTTTGTTAACTTTCACTTGGTGCATTTCAGAACCAAGCAAATTCTGGTATGGAAAGGTTTGTGGTTGGGAATAGTGAGGGGCGTGTGGGAACAAAGAAATATTGTTATCTTTAAGCAAGGGAAACCTAATGCGCAAGTAATCTTCCATCAGGCACAACCCAGATCCTGACTTTGGATGAAAAACAGGGTATGTGCTTTCAACTTTTCCTTCTTAGATTGGCTCTAAAATCTTGAACTTTGTCGAAAAAGTTGCAGGTGATGATCGGAAGTTTTGTCACCTGTTAAGATTTTGTTCAACACAAGGGGAGTGGAGTTCTATTATGCTTATACAATTTAGAGTGTGAATCATCTCAACGGTAGGGGTTAAGGGTGTATGGTAGTTTTTGTTGCTTTGTAGAGGCTGTATGGTAACTTTGTTGATGATGTTGTTAGTCGGTAAGTTGGGACTGCTAGGATGGGATGTGGATGGAGAGGTTTTATCCTTGAATCCTCTTGTCTGTGTCTTTGCTTTCTTTGCTTCATTAAACATACACCAAAAAACAAAGGGTGCGGTCTTAAGTAAATGGCAAAGAGCATCTGTTGGTAGGGTTTTCTCTATGGGGCCCAGTAAATCTTTGTTTCGGTCTTGTGTGGAGCAGACAACATAAGCTATGATGGTTTCTATTATGGGGACTCTGGAGGCGTGTCGATGTTTTTGAGGGGCATTGGTTATTTGGGATGCGTGTCCTACGGATCAATTACTAGGAAGCTAGTGTTATAACTAGTTTTTGAGGAGGTGCTTTCTGGTTTTAGCTGCCTTTTTTAAGCATTGTACTTCTTTGTTCACAAAGTTCTCCCCTTGGTGGATGATCAATCATTAGTGGTCATCTCCTTCTAAGTTGGATCAAATGTTGTTTGTTTATAGGTGTTGGATATTTGGTTTTCTGCATATTATGACTGGAGGGGAGCTCCTAATCTTTGGCAAAGATGTTATCAGTAATAGTGGTTTTGTTGTTTATACTCTAAAAGGGAGCCAATTTTGGTTGGTGAAGGTGTTGCTCATCCTGTCGCTAAGGCAGACTTTCTTTATGAATTAGAGGTGAAACAAAGTATGTGCAAATTCATCCTCAAGTTCCTTATGCCTTGTCTGTTGGAAGATGCTTATTCTTTAGTTTTGGTAGTCTTCGTGCAGATGAAGGATTTGATGACGGATATATGTATCCAAGGGTACCGTAAAATGTATAGATTAGGATCTTGGAAGTCGTGAGCATTGTCCAAAACGCCAACTCTTGCCTGTAAGGAGAAGTGTTGGTCTGCGTTTTGGATGTTGCAGACCCAACCTAAGTGTAACCAGGGTAATATTGCTAAGGAAACGGTTTTTGTGCAGGTTTTTATGCTTCCTGTCAAAAATGTTTTTTGTACAACATTTGTGCATAATTTGGCAGCAACATTGCAAACTCTGTTTCTCTTTTTGCCTGTGTTTTGTAGTTTTGTCTGCCTCTTACTTTTTTTGCGAATGTTGGTTCTTGTATAAGGGTTAAGACACTCCTAAAGTGTCCCTCTTGATCGATAAAAAAAATATTTGGACACTTCATTTGATGAGTTTAATTAATTTTAAATTATGGTATAACTAATTATTTGGACACTCCCTATCCAAATGTTTAATTATTTTTAATCACTATCCAGATGTTTTCTTGGTCTTATTTTTTTAGCATCTGCAATAGTTTAGTGGATTCGATTCATGTAGATTATCGCAAACCATGATAAGAAAATGAAGTTATTTTTTAAAATAAACATAATTTATTTTCTTTCATGATTGTTATGGTAGTTTGTAGGTTATATAAACTAAAGGACTTTAGTAACTCGTTTTTAGGTTTTATATAAATAATTAACGTTTTAAATTGATCGATTTTGTTAGGTTAAATTAATTGGTAGGCATTCAGGATGATTTATAAGGGTTGGACCACTCTGAAAGTGGCCCATATTTATTTTTTTTTTCTTGTCGATAAAAAAAAACACTTTGTTAATAAAGCCAGTTTTCTATGCAAGTAATGCATATCCCTCTAGCTATACATATCGCAATGCTTCTTTTATTCCTAAAATGAAATTAAATAAAAATACTGAAAGATAACTTTTTTTATCAGTACGAAGTAATAAAATTAAATAGACTCACTCCTTCTATATACATATCAAACCACAATATAACCTCCTACTGTCTACCCAACACTACCAACTAAATTAGAAATAGAAATATCAAGGTTCAACCAAAACTCTTGTATCCTTGTTGTCATTCTTCTCATCATTTTATTCTCTAATAAACTCAATTTTCATGATTCAAGGAATACACTATGATTTCAACAATACATTGGTGAATGGAATTAGGGTGAAAACTAAATCTATCAAAATTTTATTCAAATAAAAACTTATTACTCTATTTTATTTTCGAAATATTTTTAAAAAGATAAATCTGAGAAATTAAAACATTTCTTAATTTAATGTGATTTTTTTAAATATTAATAGGTGAAATATTTAATTTTGAAAAAAAAATTATTGATGAATCATGGTATAAAATTATATCGGTTGATTGAAAAATAATAATTATGATTATAGTAATATTAAATTGATTAAAAATAGATTATTTCTTATTATGATTTTAAAATATAAAAATGTGATGTGAATATGGTTATTACCAGTTTGTATTACTATTTTTGATTTAGTTGGTTTCTAAAATAAAGGGTAATTGATATGAATACATTGAAGATTGTATTAATATTGTTATCAACAACAATAATTTTTCATTATATATATGAATAGTTTTTAGAAGAATTTTAATACACAGAAAACAATTGCTCGTTTTTCCTTCTCTTACTGTTTAAGTTTGATATTGGGTGAGATATAGTGACAGAATAAAATAAAGATGACAATAGTAGCAAAAACACGTTTACCACTCTTTGCTTGCATTTTGGTCATCATTTTATTCTTAGGTAAATTGAGTTTCATTATCGGAGAAACTAAGAAAGTTTGGTTATACTTTTTGTTGTTATAAGTTGCATGCATTAACCATTTTAGATTCAGTTAAAAGTGTATGTGTTGTTGCATGCATGTATTAATGATGAATGTATGTTATTATGGTAGATATTATGTTAGAATAATGTATAATTGGTGTGTGAAGATATAGGTGGAGCAGAATCAACAATGAAGGAGACTGATGTGAAGGATTTAGGTGAATGGATGAGCATGAAAGATATAGAAGAAAATGATGTGTATTGTTGTTCTGATAACCGTGTACGAAATTGCAACCTAGGAACACAGGACGACAAACATTGTAATTCTCTTTGTCTAAACCATCCCTGCGAAAAAGGTGGTCGTTGCAAAGTCTTTGGCCATAAAAATCCAAGACACTTTTGCCATTGTTTATGCTAAATCCATGCAACATATCAGATCAGATGATGAAGATTCTAAATGTCGATATATTATATATATATATATATATATATATATATCTTCACTTTATTTTCATTTATATAAATAAGCCACAAAATGTATAATTTTCATTAATGTATAATTTATAAGAAATAAATTTTCTAAATCAAATTATAATTTTAAACTCTGAAATTTTTTAAAGTGAATTTTGTGAGAGTGGTAGCTAATGAACGTTCACTATTTTGAAGAATATATTTCCTATTTTTCAAGATTCACCCTACAATATGGTAAAAAAACCAAAATAAACTATTTTATTCCCCATAATATGAGACAAATATTTTATAAAAAAAACTATATAAAAAAGTCAAAATCCGATTTAATTTATTGTGATTGATTGTTAAATTTTTTTTTATTCAACTCTTAATAAAAAAAAGTATACGATTTTTAAATGTATAAGTTTTAAGTATATAAATTATGCTCCCAATAATTTTACTAGAAAAAAAAAATCACATTTAATAAGTTAAAAAATTATTATAGTTTATTTTTTTAATATATTTATACCTATTATTATTGCAATTTTAATAAATATACCCACTTCAGGGGTGGTTCAACCCTTATAGAGAGTAGAAAGTTCAAAGACTATCTTTCTATATACATATCAAACCACAATATAACCTCTTACTTCTACCCAACACTACCAACTAAATTAGAAATAGTTTTTAGAAGAATTTTAATACACAAAAAACAATTGCTCGTTTTTTCTTCTCTTACTCTTTGAGTTTGATGTTGGGTGAGATATAGTGATAGAATAAAATAAAGATGACAATAGTAGCAAAAACACGTTTACCACTCCTTGCTTGCATTCTGGTCATCGTTTTATTCTTAGGTAAGATGAGTTTAATTATCGGAGAAACTAAGAAACTTTGGTTCTACTCTTTGTTTGTATAAGTTGCATGCATTAACCATTTGAGATTCAGTTAAAAGTATATGTGTTGTTGCATGCATGTATTAATGATGAATGTATGTGATTATTGTAGATATTGTGTTAGAATAATGTATAATTGGTGTGTGAAAATATAGGTGGAGAAGAATCAACATGAAAGAGAGTGATAGGAAGGAATTAGGTGAATGGATGAGCATAAAAGATATAGAAGAAAAGAATGTGTATTGTTGTTCTGACAACCGTGTACGAAGTTGCAACCCAGGAACAGAGGACGACAAACATTGTAATTCTCTTTATCTAAACCATCCTTGCAAAAAAGGTGGTCGTTGCAAAGTCTTTGGCCATAAAAATTCAAGACACTTTTGCCATTGTTTTTGCTAAATCTATGCAACATATCAGATAAGATGATGACGAAGATTCTAAATCTTGATATATTATATATATCTTCACTTTATGTTCATTTATATAAATCAACCACAAAATGTATAATTTTCATTAATGTATAATTTGTATAAAATGTATTTTCAATATCTAATTATAATCTTACACTCTAGAACTTTGTGAAAGTGAATTTTGTGAGAGTGGGAACTAATGAGCGTGCACCATTTTGAATCCCGAACACATTGAATCAAATTAAAAAAAAATATTAACATAATTTTAAAAACAAAGGTACCTTTAATCATTTTATAAAAACATAGGTGTATCGGTCGGCACCACGAGTTAGGGTGTAATTGGGTCGGCTTCACATTAAGGATCTAAAGGACACCATGGTAAAGTCATCGAAGGGAAGGGTGATGCATAAGACTGAGAAAAAAGTATTATAAACAAAAAAGAAATCGTGAGGTGTGTTTTCCCAACCATGGCAAACTTGGTCGGTGTAGCCGCATATATTACCCATTAGTTCATCCGAGGGTGAAAGGGTTTTAAGAAAGCAAATTTGGATAAAAAATTATCTAAATTGTTGGAATCTCTGAAGCAAGTAGGGATATTTAAGACACGTGGGTCAACCCACTCATAACTCGACCTTCTTACCTCCGATCGACCGAATGGTTCGAGTTACTCATATTTCCCGCACTTCCAAATGTTGTATGGGTAACCTCAGAAGACTCAACATTAACAACACTAACAGATGAACTGGTAGAAGAACACATCACTAACCTGAATAATGTAAGAAGAGTGAAATTAAGTTGGAAGACTCGGCACTCAAAGCATACGTGGTAAACCTTATTAGCAACAAAGAAAGCGTAAACCTTTCCTCAACCAAATGAAGTCCTATTTATAGGAAACTAACGAGGAGAGAGATTATCGTGCATACGTTTCAGAAACGTTAGATCCATATCCATCTAACAATTAGCGCCACTCAGCATACGAAACGACAAACAATCTCAACTATTCGATCCATCTGATTAAACAGAGTCGTGTGAAATGGCAGCTTTACTCTAAAAAGTAAACGTCAAATCTCTGTCAGGCATTTAATACTTCCAACAGTCACATATCACCTCGGGAACTCCAACGGTCATTTCTGAATCCTTAAAAATAAATTTTTCTAGCCTGGGACCAAGTGTACCGATCGATACCGAACGAGCCAATTTCGGTACATCAACTAACCGCCCGAGTCAAATAACACATAAAGGTACATAATAAATAAACAAGTAACAACAATTATGATGGCGTTGAATGAGTCAATTCATTCCTCAAAATATATGGGAAATATCTCCAACATAACAGATAAAACTGATTAAGCTGAAAGAAACATGTTCCTAGTATTAAGGAACCACTATGCATCTCAGTTAACAAATGATATGCGGCCCATAAGGGTCAGGACCCATAAACCAGCACTATAAATAGAGTCGTATGTGGAGAAGTAAGGTACGCTTTTTACATTCTATCATAACACACCTAAACTAGAGTACTCACTTGAGCGTCAAAGTACCTTCTGCAGTTAACCCCCGAACAACCGAGCATCAACATTGAAGGAAGGAGATTAGAAGGAATTTGGAGATCATCGACACATCAGCAATTGTACATCCAGTCATAGGTACTATTTGGACCCTCAGCTTATACATGTACAATAGGAATATGACCAATTGATCTAATCAACCTATCTTCATAAACAAAATCTAATATAAAAGTAGTATGTACAACAATGGTGCGTAGATGCGAAGGAAGTTGTCCATATGACTCAACTTAAAACATAAATACACTACTAGAAAATCATTAAATAGAAATCAATTTTAGAAACAAAAAATAATTACTTGTTATATTAACTAAATTATATACTATCTTAGAGACTAAAAAATTTATTGGTATCTAAATTAGTTTCTATTATTGATAAATAGTTTCTAAATTGGTATCTAATTGTTAAAACTTAGGATACCAATTTAGAAACTATTTATCAATAATAAAAACTAATTTAGATATCTATGTTATTTTTAGTCTCTAAAATAATATTTAATTCAGTGAATATAGCAACTATTTATTTTTTGTGTTTAAAATTGATTTTTGTTTAATGATTTTCTTGTAGTGATATAGTTAAAGAGTAAGAAGATGTCACCTATAAATTTCTTCTCTTGTGACAAGTACATGTATCGCTTACTTTGTCACAATCACCTACTTAGCTTTTTTATGTTTTATTTCCTATTCCTGAATTTATGACAGACATGTAATATGTTCCTTTTGTCCATGGTGTTATCTGGTTTCTTGAAAGAAATCATCATGCAGTGCATATTTGTTGGGGAAGGTTATTTGTTTTGATGTTATAGAAAAATAGAAAGAAACAACAAGAATACAATGTTGTAACATATCAAACTCATACAAAAAGGGCGTTTTCAGAGCTTCAAACCTGCATCTATCAGCAAAAATATGTTCAAGTTTTCTTTGAATCCTAGGTGGAGTGCAATAGCGGGTGAAGAAAGTAGAGAGAAAATTCTTTAGAATCTAAAAGAAATGATAGTGTCTGAAGCAGTTTATCCTTGTATTTCAGCAATTTTTCCCAGACTTAATGTCGTCAAACACAGTCTAAGGATGTGGAAGATGCCGAGTTAGCTACAAAATAATATCGTTCATTCATAGACTTGTGGTGGTTCAATTATGTTGTGGTGGTTCAATTATGTTGATGAAGGATGTATTATGCATGATCCAATCGTCTAACCTCAACCATGTTTTTTGTATAATTTTAATCAAACAATGTTAATCAATGATGCAGGAATTGGAATATTGTTTGAAGTAGTGTTGTTGGGCAGATGACATGTATATAATGGGTTTGTTTAAACTATGTATTTTATAAAGCCACCAATCTGCATTGGAAGTTAGGTGGCATTAGAAATACCATTTTTAGAATGTAATATGTGAACATATAATATAACTTTTATTTCACTGCTAATTTTGATATGAGAATACAGTCTTTCAAAATAGTCTTACAATAGACTTTTCGAATTTCTATCTTCTCTCATAAAACCCATACTATAAATTACATTTAAAATCATAATATAAATGACATTCATAACTAAAATTAAAGATAATAATTATTGACTATTCAAATTTTAAAATAAAACTGACAAAGGTTTTGAGTTTAATGCTAACATAATATAGGTTAGGTTAAGATTGGACATAATATATTGAAAATGAAGGCGACTAGCCACTCATATTTTGTATAAACCGTTTAGAGCATAACTCAAATATTCCATTTTTTTACTTCAAAAAAAATAATAAAATAAAGATAAACAGCATGTAAGGGGTGTTCCAACTCTTGCTCCAACCCTTATAAAAGAAATTTCAAACAAAGCCCTCCCCCTCCCATATAATCCAACACTAGGATAAAGGTGAAAACAATTACATGGGTAGCACAAGTGCTCCTTCCCTACTAAAAGGAATACCTCCAAAGTTACATCTCCCAGTACATAAAAATCAACCAAAAAGACAGGGTACCATAACTAGCTTCGTGGAGTTTGAATTACGCTGCCACAATTGACATAACCCAGATCTTTCATAAAAAGGTTCCATCTAGCTTCATACTTCGTGCATGTCCTAAGGTGGGTTTTCGGAAATACACGAATGCTCATCAAACATGGGATGACTTGTTGCAATGTATCATCTTTGTTTTCCCCAGCTTTCACAACAACATCAGTATTCATTACACCAATCATCCAGAGCTCTTCCTTCCACCATAACAACCAATAAGCCCTACAAAAAGCTGCAATACCAGCCGAAATAAAGAGGGAAATAACACCCCCTACCCCCTACCAACAACCCAACTCATGTATAAGACCCTTTACACCCATAATAAAAACTTGTACTTCAACATTTGAAACGTACTCACCCTAAAATAACAACACCTAACAACACCTATTGTTGGGTTGGACTCACTTCCTATCTAGAGGCCAGTCCAATATTAAACTTTAGGATTTTTCGAACAGAGAGACAGCCATCAGCAGATACAGACAGTGAGAAAAAAAAGAGAGAGAAAAGATTAAAGAGAGAGAAAGTTTCGCTCATCAACTTCCGACCGCCACGGACTCTTTGTTCACCGTTGGATCGGACTGAAATTTTTTCAACAGGTTCATACTTTGTGTGACTTCAATCTGACCGTTCTCGTATCTTGCAGAAGTTGTTTGAGCAGAGAGAAATTCATCTCACATTACATCAGCGTTCTCAGCGTTTCTATTGAGGACGAAAACTTTCGTATTGCTGCTGCTGTTTCGTCCACCATCGATGGAACTGAAATTTTGTCAAGAGGTTCATACCTCGTGGTTCTTCAAGTTGGACCATTCGGATTGTTCAAAAGTCACCGAAACATTTACATATAGGTCGCGTACGGTAACTGTAGTTTGTGAATTTTTTTTCAAGTTTCTTGTTCTCTGTTTCATCTCTGTTGTATTACTATTTGGCTGGTTATTAAGCACAAACTTTGATCATAGTGGAGCTTGATTGACTGGCTTGTGCCCGTGGTTTTTACTTCTCACATTGAGAAGGTTTTCCACGTTAAAATTTATGTGTCTTCCTGAAGTTTGTTTTGTGTTGTTGTCATTATTTGTTATTGCTCCTCACAAATTATTGCAAGTTGGGGAAATTATTATCCGCTGCTTATTGCTCTTGTTGAGATATTATTGTTATTGTGTTGAATTTTCCATCACCCACATGGTCAAATAATATAAAGACACAAATATTTTTCGTAATTAGCAAACATAACATATAAATAAAATAGTACATGTACCTCAACCCATATACAAGGTTTTGTACAAAAAAATCCTTATAAAAGAACAAGAAAATTACAATCCATAAAATTACAACATTTGTACCAAGCTCAAGAATTAACAACTAACGAACACATCCCTACGTTGTAATTATCATATAAAACATAGAATTTAAAAAAAAAAAAATATTCCACCTTTATGCATATATGGTAAAAAAACTGGCCTGATCATATGTGCCACAGTAGGTGATCATATAAATGCAGGTAGTTACCATAAAATCATTTAGATTCTAGATTGATACATATAATTGGGCACTGATCTAGTCAGAATATGAGAAACATACCTTTGAGACATTGTTTTTCATTGAAGCTCAATATTGGACCTAAGCCAGGGATTAAATTTCCTCGCATCCATTTTTCTTAGTTAAACATTTTTCTTAGTTAAACACTACTTCAAATGACAGAGACTAACACATCTTTCTATAGTTTATTACCTTCTTGGCTGAAACAGTAGGTATAGAATTAGACAAAATGTCTTGGCAAAGAGTTGTGATTAACTGTCCCAAGTCACTTATTGCATCACACAGTATTCGCAGTATGACAAAATACTCTATTTAATTTAATTAATTTTTTCCTGATAAAATAAACTATCTAAATCCTAGAAAATTGAATGAGATAAGTTTCAAGGTAAAACTACCATCTTAAAACAATGTAAGAGGAAAAATGAATCGACAATCTAAGACTACCATATGACTATCGTCCTGAACAATATTAATGTGACTCGTACTCCAAGTTTTTCAAATGGTTGCATGTAAAAAATGCTAGCGACAATTCTAGTTGCATGAAGAAGACACTCTCTAACATGTTATAGTTGCATGTTTCACCACTTCGTAAGTTGTGTGAATTATTGATACCGTGAATTACCCTTTATATCATCAATGAATTGTATCATCGTATTTGGCCAAAGGAATCTATATCATGTAACGATATTTGTACTTGAAGCTAGCTTTGCATGAGGAAAAAATCATTTGTATCTCATAATTTGCGTTCCTTTATGTCATTGTAATGGATTGCAAAGATGAAAATAACGAGGTAACATTGGCAAATATTCTAGCAGCATTTAACTTCTATACATTCATTGTTCTGGTTTGCATTAGCATACCAACAAACTAGCCACAAGAGATTATATGAGTGACACCATATCCCCTTTGGGGCAAACAATCATGTAGAAAAATAACCAAACTAATATCAGGCTTAGGAGGGATAAATTGTGGAATCACATGTATCTGAGTATATTTTGGAAACTTGTTCATACTATCAACTTTTTATCATAACTAAACTACTTGGAAAATGTACTTCTGCAGCAATACCCTGTTCTTCTGCATCCTTCAATATTTGAAATGTCTCATAATGGTTTGAGTTGATGCTTGCATTGTTGTTGAGACCAATAGGCATGAGCAGCTAAGACCCTATCCAAAAGCTCCTGAGGAACAGGTTCTCCCCTTCTTTGTTGAGGTGAGATTCTAGCAGTGTGCACTAATGTCTTCCACTTATCCTACAACATTCTCATAGTCACTCAACTGTTACCATAGTGCAAATATTGCATATTTTGTGTGTGGATGAATAATCCTAGCACTTCAAGAATTTTTCTTACAACAATTTTCCGAAAATATCAGCAAACTTGAAAAGTACTGGAGGAGATAATTCACAATGAAAACACCAACTATCCAATATCAAATGCTGTCTCTTAACTATTTTGGTAGAAAACATCCTAGCTTTTACGAAAGCAATAATAAGAAGGAGAAATTGCATATCTTTGCTAATATAGTCCTTTTTAAGAAAAAAATTTACCAGCACTTACAAGAAAAGAAATAAAAAAGATAAAATACATTGATTTTCCATAAGATAGAATCAAATTACATACACCTTAGCTTCTGGAAAAGTTAAAATAAGAAGAAATTTTATAAAAAGTTAAGTGTATAAGTTGATTTTAAGGTAAAAAAGATTAATTTATCTTACCCTTTATTTTTTATCTTCTTTTAAAAGTTTAACCAAAAAAACTATTTAAAAAGAAACTAAGAAAAACATTATGATTTGGACTATATCATACAAGTTATGATCTTTCGGCATATTACAGGAGATTTCCTCCAAACAATGCATAACGCGTCACATGAATTGCTAACCTTCAAATCAACGTAAGTTCGATGTTTTGCATGGTCAAAAGCACGTTGTTTGACATCACGCCACCTACAACCCACAAGCAATATTCAATACACCAGAAAGGGTATAGCTACGTACTCATTAACCAAAAGCATAGAAGACTAAATTTTCATCAACAAACCTTCCAGTTCCAAGTTTTTCAACAGCCTGAACCAATGCTTCTACTTCTAGAACCGAGAATGGCCTTCTAATTCGGCGTTGTGCAAAGTCAGGATTCCCAGATTTGCGACGAAATGGAACCACAGCTAATGCCTCCATGTTAATGGCCGGAACTGCCACCAGAGTGCGACATTTTGACATGTTATTGTTAGCATAAGTATCTGTTGGAGAGGAGACCACATTAAGATCACCCTCCACACATCTTTCAACTTTTATCATAGAACGTTCTTGGGATACGTTCACTGTTCCTTGTTGTAACAGTAAAGATGTTGATTGCCTGTTTATTGAATATCGTCAAAATTAGTAACTGCTAATAGGATCATCAAAAGTAATTCCATGGATGAAAGGACTAAGAAAGGTAGAAAGGTTAATTACTTGGATAATTTTTGCTGCGAACCAGTTTTTAGAAAACAAGGGTTATCATTGCATGAAGATGGAGAGTTTGAACTATGTCTTGGCTCCAACATGAATCCTAATCTATGACGTTTGTCATCTTGAGATATTCCTGTTTGGATTAGAGTTTTGCTATCATCTCGTACTTTCTTTCCCTGAAGAAGGATGCCTACATGTAGTTCATCTCCGAGTATACTTGTCACAGCCTCCATTACTGTCCTCTACAAAGTAATAATAATAACAACAAGAAGAATTAACCATAATCATAAAAGTAGACAAAGGAGCATGAGAAAAGGTACAATGGGTGACTTACTATGGTTATTATACTTACTTTATACACTTGAAATCTATTTTCATTTGGTATGGAGGCATGAGAACATACTATAAAGGTGGTTTGGTGTTAGGTTTAAGACTCAGATTATCTCGTAAATTTGTTCATGTTTCTCAGTTTCTTTTATAGTTATCCCTCATTGCTTTAGTCACATATGATGGAAGTACACATACAATAATTGCTTACCTTCAATGAACCAATCGTTGCAGTTTCAGGTATGTTAATGAAAAGTTCTGGAACTTTAAAGGATTTTATGCTGAGCTTCACTGTAAGTAAAAGATGAAAATCGTTAAAACCTTATATAAGAAGATGTTATGTCAAACTGAATTAGGATTAGATATTGTTAATTCGTAACCATTGATTTTCTTACCATTACAACCCTTGGACCCTGAATGCACTTGTTGACCAACTATAGAGGATGATTCTTCAATTGCTGCATGTTATTAATTTGACCATTTAACCAAAGTTGTGTGGAAGCTAAAAGGAAACATACATTACAAGGAAAAGTAAAAGGTAGGCAAACCAAGCACTGTAGCACCTGTACCATGATTTGTGTCGTTGACCCTGGTGGTATCAGAAGAATCAAACATGCCTTGACACTGAGACCCCCTATCAGAAGTGGATGATGAGGTCTGGTTGAAGAACTTCCTCTTCTTAAATGGATACATCCTTTGTAAATTTTCAAGTTCAGAATTGTCCCTACTATTGTTCTCATCTATGTCAACACAATTTATGGAACTATTAATTTTTATACAAATGTGCAAATTTTGGAAATTGACTAACAATCGTGAATATATGCATCAATAGTGATTTCTTTTTTCACACTCAGGGGAACACTAAAAACTGATGTGAAAATATGAATTCGAAAGCAACTGCAAGTAAAGCTACATACCACTCATAAGAGGACTTGCATATTTCAATTTTGGCATATCTGGTGGTGTGGTAGATATCTTATACCTGGAGTTCAGTTGGGTGCAGTTAACTAAGTTTTCATCATCATCTCTAACTAATTTCCTACCACTGGAAGTGTTGGGAAAGGAATCAAGATGCCTATGGCCTTCCAATGACGACTTTGCCACATTATTTTCTGAGCTGCAATCTTTAGATACTTTGTAGCTTGGTTCTATTAGCCCATCAAAGCAACCTTTATTGTGGGTGTTTTTCTCATTTACTCTTCTTCTTTTAACCCTTTCATCTTCCCTTTCAAGGATATTTTGGCCTTGGCCTTCAAGATGGTTTCCAGGAAAAGATGAATTGTCCATGACTCTGGTAAGAGTTTTAATAAAACAAAATACTGATGAGTCATCACAACTTTACAAAGTGATTAAGATAGATCATGAACAACAAAAGCTTTATTGCACTTTGTAATAAGAAACATTTGGTTGATCGATTGTTATTGAATTATAAAAAAATTAATTATCAAGAAAAATAACTGTTCAAATGTACCTAAGGTTCTCATGTTTCCCTTGCCTACTAGGGACACAGGCAGAGACAATTTCACTGCAATTTCCATGCTCAAATAGGTCCTTCTTAAATGATCCACCTTCATCCTCAAGCTTATCCTTTATGTTAGCACTAGAGAAAGTTTGAGGATCTTTTGTAGGCGCTACATTGTCAAGACCGGAATTCTCACTCTCTTGCAAGAAGTTGCCAGCTACATTAGCCAATATTTCAAAAGCTTGTATTTGGTTATTTTCAGGTTTCTTCCTGATTGTGCCCCTCCCCTAAACCATGTACTAGAATTATCAAGATTTTGAAACAGTACTGATAATACAAGTCAACAAGGAGTATGGGGAAAAGAAGGGAGAAAAGTTCGTTTGCTTACCCTAATTGACCTTGAAGCTTTAGGAATTGCAGGCCCTTTGTAGCCATTAAAACCATAGTTCACCTTCTTCTGCAACATCATTCTAAATAATCATTCCTATAAGGAAAAGTCATCAGATAAAATGTGATTGTCTTCCTTTGGTTTTGCAAACACCAAGAACAGAACCTGTTAGCATAATCAAATTTCAGTCAGCAGCTATAATGTTTAGTATATTGATCAGTCTTCATTATACCTAGTTGCCAGTGCAAAATGTTATAAGGGTTTAATTCATTCAATTAGAACTAGTCACATGCAAAGGCAAGCAAAGTAACATTTTTCTTATTGTGCCTAATTGGTATATATGTTTTCTTAAGAAAGCTAAACAAGCAAGAAATTTTCTACATGGTAAAATCTGAAAAAAAAATTACAAAGTAATGATAGATGACATTAAGAAAAACTAGGCAATAAAAAAATTAAAGAAGCACTAGATATCAATACCAAAATTAAAGGAATAACAATAGGACCTGACATGCATAAAAATAACTTTTCTGGAATTGGATTATATGATAATGACGCTAGAAGTTACTTGATTCTTGAAATAAAGCTTCTACATGATGGTATTGAAACACTTGCACTTAAATGGACATTAGAATAACACCCTTGAACCCATCTTGAAATAACTTTTTTCTAGTTTGAAAATCAAGGAGATAAAATACCCTTCAAAAAGAGAGAAAAAAAAAGTTAAATACACAACAACAAAAAAGGATGTTGTCAATTAATTTTAAAACACAAAAACAAAAGCCAATATTGCAGCACGAGGATTACAATAATCCCATACATATTCTTATTGAACAAAATTAACAATAACACAAACAAGTAGCAAATGAAACACTGGGCATATTCCGAAAAGAAATAACACATATCATCAATTCAATGTATTGACCAAATAGATCTTATTAAGGCCCCTGTACCGTTTTATGGAGACAACATGCATGCGTCAGGTTTAACAAATTTATTGCCACTTTGCATGTATGAAAGAGAAGGAGAGAGAGATAAATATTATACTATTAAAAGAAAAATATATAAAGAAAAAGCAGAGAAGCTAGGGATACACATGAATGAAATGAATCAAACAACAAGAAAGGAACTAGAATGAACCCAGAAAAAAAAAAAATTGTTATGGAGGAAAAATAAGAAAGCAAATGATGAAAGTGACTCTATTGAAGAAGTGATGAACAAGAGTAAAATAGCCATAAATGAAAAAACCTTTTTGTTGTGTTGTTTTGTGTTAGCACCAAAATGTGAACACTTATTTTGAGTTGTGTGTAAAGAAGTTTTCATGAAAGGCAATAAATAGTGACCTAAAGGCTTGGGATATTGTCTGATCAACAAAAACCCCCTGAAAACCACCCAACCTCGTGTTTGTTCTTAAACCCCTCACAACCCCAACAAACTATATGCAAATCTTTGACCACTCATATCCTAGGAAGGGACTATCCTGTAACATGATGTTAGATAATTGGCTATAGAAGGTTGTGTCAGCAAAACCACTTGGATGGAACGGTTCCTTCGTTTCGGGTGATCCACTCACTCCTCTCTCCATGTCACTTCTTTGCTTACCACGTGGAACACTCTCCACTCATTTGGGTTCCTTTGTTATCTCATTCACATAAATAAAACAAATGATTGAATGAGTTTCAAAACATCAGCCACTCCTTGTCCCCATTTGCCAACAACTCCCCAAATTTTCAAACTCATTGTCTAAAAAGTAATATAAATGTGACTAATTCCTTCTTTTTCATTGCCAATGAAAACAATCAGCTTCTGTTCTTTCAGCTAAAGACAGTTATCCAATGTTGGATTGTGATCAAAACTTAAGCACATAATGTCAAAAAAACATCACGAGTAAATGATGAATATATTAACCAAGTTAAAACATTATGTTATTATTCAATTGAACATTATTATATACTACAATAAGTTTGTTAACATTTATTATTAAAGCTGAGTATTTTTTCATGTAATCCGTTTTCATAAACACTAAAACTGAAAATGTTCAGAACAAACATTTTCAAATGTTAATATTTTTTCGTAAGTTATATAAATGAAAGGTAAACCACATTTCTCAATTGTAATAGAATAAATAAGAAATGTATTATAAAAAATAACTTCAAATAAACTTCCATCTAGATGATGACATGACTCTTTTGAACATTTGGGAAGCTTTGGTGAGTGTTGATGCATTCCAACTTTCTCTTTTTGGCTTTGTATATTTTCCTTTTGCCCAATCATCTTCATTCTTCCCTAAAATCCTGAAATTAACACAAAATTTGGGAATAAATCGTTCTTATTCAATTCCACATCACACAAAATATGTAAAAAGCTATAAATTAATAAATTATGGGTTATTTTATACTTATTTCAGCAATTAATACTCATAAGTGTCTATATTTTAATATGAAATCTTACTGAAATTTGACACTTATCACCACCGCTCTGATACCATTAAATGTAACACCCAATAAATACATATATTTATTACAATAGAAATCCTACAAGTTTATATACAAGCTTAGAGTTTTTCAAAACATTCATAATACATGATTAGGACTTATAGAAATACAAATATTTACAATATAAGTTTCAAAACAACATCCTAAAGCCTTCCAGACCCTTCGACTCCTGTATGGTCATTTGCTCGTGTAAATAGTATGGTCATTGTAGTTCACAACTCAACAAGAAAAGAAAGGGTGACCTAGTGAAAATAAAATTTTATAATATACACAATTAAATCAAAAGAGAAAACCAAATTACATGATCAATTTCTCAATTATTCAATCTTCTTCAAATCCCAACATAAAACAATCACATTGATCTCACATGGATCTACACATCTAAGATATTTAACAAACATAATAACAATTGACGGCCTTCCAGAAGACCCGTATTAAGTAAATTACATTATCAATTTCTCAATTATTCAATCTTCTTCAAATCCCAACATAAAACAATCACATTGATCTCACATGGATCTACACATCTAAGATATTTAACAAACATAATAACAATTGACGGCCTTCCAGAAGACCCGTATTAAGTAAGTCTTACCAGAGACTAACACCTGATCCAAAGATTACCAACGAATGACCAAGAGAAAGGATTAGAGTAAGTTCAATACAACCCAAGTCGCGCATTTCATATGTCGGTGTGCATGAACTCCCACATTAGTTTCTCACCACTTGATATCTTAGTCTATGCGACTAAGATCACTAGTGAAGCTCAGAGATCTCTCTTCCCATATAGACATCAATACTTAATATAAAAACAAACATCACTCCATACCTTATCCCAAATGTATGAATTCAATTTCATACCATTTTCATCATACAATATCATTTAAAACACGATCCACAACATTCAAAAGTCTATTTAACATTAAAAAAAACAACACTTAAATACTAAATCATCAAAATCTAATATTTCTACAAGTTTAAATAATATATAAACAAACAACACAATATATAAACACACAGCATCCCTGCAAGATAAATTATATATTGGGACCATGTCCCCTTCACATTCAGATCTTCTAGCCTAGGGTGTTATTAAAAAAAAGTTAGTTTCTCTTACCTTAATTGCTTGTTTTTCAAGCAACCTCTAGAATTTTATCCTTTTAGTTTTGATAAGCTTCAAGAATTTAGGGCTTAATGTAAGTTATCCAAATAGAACATAAATTCATTATATAGTAAAATAAGTTGAGAGGATTACTCTTCTCAACTGACCCCACCAAGATTAATGACTAAATTCTAAGAAAAAACAGAGACAAAAGATCTTTAATGCAAAAATGAACTTACTTTATTTGAAAATCTGATCGGGTAGAAATGTTTCTTAACTCTTGAACTGTAACGTGGTGTGATCAGATTTTAAAATAGATGAAGATTTAGAGAAAAATATAAGAAAGAATGAAAAGAAGTTGGACGAATGGAAGCGAAAAAAAAAAAAAAAACACCGGGTCTCTACTTTTTTTTTCACGCTGATACAGAAATTAAGATTTCAATATGTTGGATAAAAATGTTTCAGAAAAAAATCCCTTTGAAAGAGACTAATCCTATTTAATTATGATCTTAAAGTAATAATTTAAAAATGAATATAAAAGTATTAAATGCGAGTAAATAGGCATTAAAAAAATTTAATGTGCAAAAAATACTTTGATTACTAAATAGCCATTTTTTAATTTTGGTTTCAAAAGGATTTACAACAATTACTCTAACCTTTCTAATGTCTAAACCATGAGTAAGATCTCATTTTCATCCTTTCATTCTCTCACTCTCTCATTCTCATATTTCTTTTTCTTTTTTTTCCTTTCTCTAAGTTTTTGTTTTACCTTTATCCTTTCGAATCTATTTTATTTCAGAATTTGATCATTTATTTAAAATAAGTAATATTTTTTTTTCACAATGTGGAAATTTAGTAGAAAATGAGAAGTTCCAACATATACATATCATTTGATAATATGAAAATAATATAATCAAAATACTATTATCAATTTTTCAATCATTTATCACATCATAATGGTGTGATTCAATAATAATTTCTAGAATATAAACTCTTTATTTACACAGATATATCCTATTTGGATTTATAAATGTACTCTACAATAGGAAATTTTTTGAGAAAAATAAAATATTGTTCATGTTTAGATTTAAGAATTTGAGAAGAAAAGATGAGAAAGAAAGAGGAGGGGGAGGGGGTATTTGTCATAAATACAGGATGCATAATGATCACTATACCCATATGATTATTATTTAAGGTAATTATTTTTTAATTATATCAATTCAAAAATTCATTAAAGTAAATTGGAAAATTAAATGTTCATTACACCAATTTAAAGATAGTAACATTTTTATTATTAGAAATTAATTACATTTTATAATTACATGCACATTAATTGTATGTCATTAGGCCATACATAACATAACTCAATGCGGTAGAAAAAAAAATATATTGTATTTCATTATTGATTTAAACTGGTCTTAAAATTGTTAATCGTTCTACGATACTAATAATTTTTGTTTCCTCGTAAAATGAATATTAACATAATAAAAAAATTATATAGAAATATAAAATTATATTAAAAAATAATTATTCTTTAAATCCATGTATTTTTATGAAATGCTATCCACAAAATAAATTTAAATATTCTTTTACTTTTATAAATTAATTACTTTATTTAATCAATTTTAAATCTTAACTAATATCAAGTTATATTAAAGTCATCATCCTACTTTAATTAAAATTAATTTTAAAATGATTTCGTTTGTGGTTGATTTTATATTTAAAAATATAAATATATAATTCAAAAATATTTATGTATAAAATATTTTAAAATGTGTTTGAATATGAAATTAATTTGAATCAATTTTCCAATATATTAATTTAAATATGTAAATATTTTTAAAATCATATTAATTAATATGTTAAAATTTGTACTCAAATTATATATTTTTTTATTTTATTTTAAACTTTAAATACAGAAATGTTCACTATTCAAATAGAATTTATACACATTAAAAAAAAATAACCTAAGAATATCAATAATCTTTAACATAATTCTATTTTAATAAAAAATTTCAGTTTCATCAATTTAAACAAACTTGCATACACTTTTCACTCAAATCTGCCAACTTTCTCTACATTTAAATAACCTACCCTCTTCTTCTTTCTTTCACTTTTCAACCCCACCTTCATATAAACTAGAAAAGTCTAACAGAACATTAAATATTTTTCTTTATCACAAATTGAATCTTTATGACTAATTAATGAGGTTAAAATTTAGATATTGAATCAAGATGATAACAGTGAAGAAAGAGTTTTCTTCCAAATAGATGTTCATATACAAATAACACCCTCACAATAAAAGAATAAATAAAATATAAAAACAAGTATGAATTGTAGAAATATTATATAAGTATTTTAAAATATTATTTTTAGGATTAGTGATATAATGATTATAATTTATATATTATATTAAATATAGTAAAATTGTGAAGTTTTTTTTTATATAATTATTAATCCATGATAAAAACTTATTTATAAACTATCAAAATAATATATGATTGATGTACTATAGTGTGATAAAACAAACATAACTTGAAGAATTTTATAACTTATTTTAAGAATGAATAAAAGTTTCCCACTGAGATAAATACAACTTTTAGTAGGTCAATATATAAGTCGGCAAGACCCAATTAAGCACGTTCTTATCACCGATTCAACTATTTTTTTGCTTTGCAGAATACCTGAAGTATTAAAGAAATTGTTTTTAATATAAATATATATAAAAAAATTATTTCCTTTTAAATTTATTTTATTATTGTTTAAATTTATTTTCCAACAAATATTCATAGTGTTTTCGTAAATTTTCATAAAAACAATTTAAACAAGTTTTTCGAAGTATGTTGAGAAGAAATAATAAAAAGTAAGTTTTTTATAAACTAAATTAACATTTATGAGTATGTATGTAAACAAATTTTGCGTTTAGCTGTCTTATTAAAAATTCAACGGTTTTGTTATTATTTATTTATTTTATTTTTGAGGGATTGTAACTCTAAAAATGTTTACAATATCAACAAATAAAAAAAATTGCAAGAGGCAAATTTTATCTTTTAAAAATAATACTGTATAATTATTATATTTATCATTTGATCATCTACAACTAAATAAAAGCGTATATTATAGGGTATTTGAATTTTATAATAAAAATAAAAATATTATTATTAATAATATTGCTGTTTTGCAGTTCAAGGCATAGAGATTAAGTTGCGCCGACACGTGAAAAAAATCCAATCCAAGTGGTATGACATTGTTGTCACGTGGGAAACATTTGTTTTCGTTGTTCCAAATGTCGCATGACAAAATGGGACATGACACGACACAAGAACTTATTCATTTATTTAATAGTCGTACAATTTGTATTTATTTTTATTTCAAGTACAATTATATAAATTACACGATAAAAATAATTAAAAATTTGTATTGTACGACTTTTATAAAAATAGTGTTACTTAATTTTTATAAAAAATAATTTAAATTATTTAGTAATCCAATACAATTAAAATATAGTTTCACATCACTTAGGAGTCGAGGTCAAAAGCAGTTTAAACATAATTACTCCCTTAATTCATTGAAGTGTCTTTTAATAACAAAACTGTGATGAAACACTAACCTCCAAAGCGGACAATACCTCGAATACTGTGATTAATGGGGTTTTGACCATCATGGGATCTCTTTTTTTTTCTGTTTTTACCAAAATGAAGTCGCTTTAAAAAAAATACAAATATGGGCAAATCGTGTCAACTTGGCACGACTTCATATGTAAAAGTCGTGTCAAGTTGGCACGACTTTGTTACATCAGCCTGAACTCGTGTCAAGTTGACACGACTTTGTCCACATCATTTATATATATATATATATATATATATATTAATTTTCTTGTAAAATTTTCTTATTTATATATTGAGTAGTAAGTTATCTAATGTTTAAAATTAATTTGATACATAATTTTCTAAGGTTGTTAGTTTTAAGCAATAAAAAAATGAATAATTGTGTTTGGATCATGTTTGACGATAATGTAATTGTTCCGTTCGGCTGACCAGGGTCGTCTTTGTGCGTGGCTTGTCCTCGCGAGCTAGGGCACCTTCGTCTTGCTCTGTCTGTGAGTACCTGAAAGAAGTGAACAAAGGGGCGCCCTCGCGGCCGTTTGCAGTCCGACGATCAAGTCAGCTAGCGAGAAACATCAAAGTGACACACCCTTGGGAGGTGGTCGAAGAAACTGTGCTGAGTGACTAAAAACTGTGAACTAGAATGGTGTTGCCCTAATTGCCTTGTGCTCACAGTGGGTGCGCAGCGAAAACAACTAGGGTTTGCTTTGTGTAAAACTGCGAGAATTAGGTTAAAACTCAGATCCTTTTTCAAATGCCCCAAGGTCCCTTTTTATACACCTCTAATCTTTAAAGCGCGTTAAAGCGCATTGAAGGCGTATCCAAACATTCCTTGGAACATTTGAATCTTAACTGAATTAACGCGTACCTTGGCAAACTTTCCCTGAAACTTTTAATGAGCACGTGGGTATTGCCACGTGCCTCTTTGACTTGATCGTTTATTCTGTGCATAGGGTTTTACAACGCCGCAACCCAACTTAGGGTTTTTTCCATCGTGTGAGCCCTCTTTTCTGCGAAGTGCATTTGTCACGTGGGTTGACTTTTTGGGTGTCAACTCATGCGCCCCAATCACTAGTCACTCGCCCTGGGGATGTATCTACCTTTCTCTCGTATCATGCACGTGGTTCTCCCCTAGTCATGGCCCTCTCATGGGTCGTATCTGTCCCAGGGCCTCCCAGCAATGGCGTGGATACTTCACGAGTCAGGTTTACCCCCTACTGGTACTAGAATTTAGGGCCTTGGGGCCACCTTTCTCTTCCCCTTGCTACTGTTCTGAACTATCGAGGCCCGAAGCCTCCTTGTGATGTCTTAGCTTAGCAATGCTTTAACCTGGCGGTACCCTTGCTTGGCGATGCCTCTCTTGAGCGATGCCTCTCTTGGACGATGCCTCTCTTGGGCGACGCCTTACTTAGGTGATGCCTCAGCGAGGTGATGACTCGAGCGGTCAACCTGTTGACCTTCTTCCATGGGTCCCCGGAGGGGTTTCACCATGCGTTGACTTTTACCTTCGGTCAACGTCCGATGACGCAACGGTACACAAGCCCCCCAGTCTTGAGCTGAAACTAGTTTCAGCGAAAAGACTAAGGCTAAGGCCTCGCCCCTTTGTTCTTGAGATATCTTGATAACGTGTCACTCCCTGACTGGTTGACGTGACATTTTATGCACCGTCGGCGCTACGTACTCTTGAGGACTCTAACGATGTGATATTCTCTGAGCAAGAAAAGTGACTCTCCAGGTCATGCCTTAATCTTATGACATGTGGATCAATCGCACGGCCCCCTTTTGGCATCCTTTGGCGCCTCAACTGTAAGGTTTAGGTCTTCGAAATCCCGTACTTGCACCCATCGTTCCCGTATTTTCCATATCTTCCCTGCGCAGTTCATCCTTCTTTTTAAAGAGTTCTTCTTGCGTTCTTTTATCGTCGACTTCTTCCTTCTGCGTTACCGCTGGATCTTCCTTCTTTGATCGTTTAGGTCCTTTATTGACATCTTGTCTCAACATGTCTACTAACCCTTCTTCTTCCAGGGTGAACCCCAAGGATCTTTACGCGTGGGCTTCGCGCGAACTCCTTGATGAGTGTTCGAGCTTACTCTCCGGTAGAGCCTTGAGGGAACACGTGGGGGACTCGAGCAGTTATGATCATCGTGCCTTCGCGAAGAGGCACGACGACGATATTACCGTGCTTCCCTGCACCCTAGGGGAGCCGGTATGCGGAGACGAGCGGGCCAACCATGGGGTCCCCTTTTTCTACTTTTACCAGGTGGTCTTTAAGCGCGTCGGTGTGCGCCTTCCTTTTTCTAGATTCGAGAGAGAGTTGCTGACTAAGATGAATGTTGTCCCAGCCCAACTGTATCCTAACAGTTGGGCCTTCGTTAAAGCCTTTGACTTCGTAGGATGTGCACCCTCTGTAGACATCTTCGTTCACTTTTTTGAGGTGAAGAGGCAGAGAAACAACCTTTGGGTGACTCTCAGCAACGTCCCCGGTAGGATTCTTTTGACCCCTTTCCAGCAAACCTTCACAGGGTGGAAAGGCAGGTTCTTCAAGGTGTGCTGTTCCAGCCTGGTGCCTTCCGCTCTGGATGGCTTTCCTTTGTATTGGACGAAGGATGCCAGAGCCTTGAAATCTAAGCCTCTCAAGAAGTTGTCCCCGAGGGATCAGGAGTCTTGCAAGATCCTGGCGGGTGCTGGAGGCTTCGACGCGGCTGCCTTGATAAGCCTAGAATATAACGTCGAGTTACTGGAAAAATACATATGTGCGGGAGATTTCCCTTATGACCTTCCTATTCCTTGTTTTCATTGGATTCCTGTATGGTTTTGTTTTGAAGTGCTTTGTTTTGTGCCCGTCTCTTACCATGCCTGTCTCTTTTGCATAGGTTCGAAGTTAAACAATCGGCAAAGGTCGCTGCTGGCCCAAGCCTTGAGATTCGGGGACGGAGCTTCTTCGTCGCATCGCTCAACTCTGGGGGCCACTGACGAGTGACCTGTTTTTGCTTCCTGCACAAATGTTAGAACGTGTATAGGATTATATTTTCACCCTGCTTGCAACTGTTATGAACTCTTATTTGTAATCATAACTCTGGATCTGTGCTTTTCTTTATGTTAAACGCTATCCGATTTATTTTTGCTTGGTCGCGTCCGCTTCCGTTTTCTTTGTTATACCGCGTGCGTCGCCCTTTGCACTTGCCTTTCTCGTGTTCGACCTTAACTCTTTAAGTAGCGTGTGCCCTTCTCCTTTATCCTCCGTTCTTTCCCCTTGAGTCGTGACGCACATTCTCCTCCTGATTCCCTTTCTTACAGCCTCGTTTACCTTTAGTACCTGCGAGGGATGCCCATATCCCTGAGCTTTCTCACCTGATCCCTTAACGGTATTGGAAAAATAAGCGGTGTGCATTTTTGGGCGATGCCTTACATGGACGATGACCCGAGCTGTCTTTTTGGACGACGCCTTACTTAGGCGATGCCTTCACGGCGATGGGGACCCGAGCAGTCTTCTTGGGCGATGCCATACTTAGGCGATGCTTTCACGACGATGACTTTAGCAGTCTTTTTGGGCGACGCCATACTTGGGCGATGCCTTCACGACGATGACTTTAGCAATCTTCTTGGGCGACGCCATACTTGGGCGATGCCTTCACGACGATGACTTGAGCAGTCTTCTTGTTGACTCTGATCTTTGGTCAACGAAAAGAGAAATGCCTCGCCCCCACTACCTACGTGGCATTCCCTGTTGACGTGACATTCCTTTGTTCAGTTTGATTTGACACTCTCGGGACATCTGACGCGACGTCCTCCGTGTTCGACGTTTAAGTTATGCTTTAATCTCTTGACACGTGGTGCGATCCAACGACTGAGGACGAGCTTCGCTTGCGCTTCCAAGTTAATGTTACATCTTTCGAAAACGCGCGTTTCAATCCACTGTTTCATTCACCTCTTGCGTTTTCCCTACTGTTCATCTTACACAAACTCTTTCTGCAATCTTCGTTTTCTCGCTCGCGTTTTCGATCTTTGAATCTCCAAATACTAAAAAAGGTATGATCTTTCTCCATCATTGGCCCTCGTTTTAACCTTCGTACTGATACAACTGCCTGAGACTGTTTATTTTCCTCGAATCTCTTGTATTCTCTTTTGCATTTCTCTGTTCCTTTTCCCCTTCCCCTTTTCTGAGTTTCTTCGCACGGGTAGGGATTCTCGTAAGGTTTTTATATCTTCGCCCTTCCTATCCTTTTTTGCTAAAACTTTTTCTCATCTTTATTCTTCAGCCTCTTTGCCAATGGCTCGTACTAAAACAACAGCCAATCCTCCACCCCTCAACGTTAACTATAGAGACCTTTACTTGTGGGCTCCAGTCGAACTGCTCGACGAGTGTTCAAGCTTAGTATCTACTAAAGCCTGGAGGGACCACGTAGAGGAACCACGTACCTACGACCATCGTGCCTTTGGGAAGAGGCATGATGATGACATTGCAGTGTTCCCTTGCACGCTAGGAGAGCCTGTTTGTGGGGATGAGCGGGCCAATAATGGGGTCCCCTTCTTTTATTTCTACCAAATCGTTTTTAAGCGTATCGGGATGCGCCTGCCCTTCTCCCGATTTGAGAGGGAACTGTTGACGGAGATTAACATCGCCCCAGCCCAACTGCACCCCAATAGTTGGGCCTTCGTCGGGGTTTTGTGCGGCTTCTTCGGGGGCACTCCTTCCGGTGACATCTTCCTGTATTTTTTTGAAGTGAAGAAACAGGGAAAAAGCCTTTGGGTGAGCCTCAGCAATATCCCTGGAAAGGTGCTCCTATCTCTCTTCCAACAATCCTTCAAGGGGTGTAAGGGGAAATTCTTCAAAGTTTGCTGCTCTGCCTACGACCCTTCTACCCTTGATGGTTTTCTCCTATATTGGGTGAATGAGGTCAAAACCATGAAGTCCAAGTCTCTGGATGAATTGCCCTCGAATGATCGAGAGGCTTGCAAGAACTTGACCAATGTGGGGGGCTTCGATACCGCCACTCTGATAAGCCTGGAGTTCAACGCCGATGCTGACCCCCATTCTCCACCTGCAACTATACCAACGAATATAACGACCCCAACTTCTCCCCATCCACTTCCAAGTTCTCCACCTCCCATCGCAGCCGTCCCCCTCGCGCAGGTTGAGGCCGGTGCTTCCTCAGCCCCCCTTGACAAGGGTAAGTGGGTGGTGGAGGTTGTTTCTGATGATGAGGACTCTGCTGAGGGGCAAGTCTTCAAACGACAAAGGACCCAACATGCCCCTCAGATGGTCGCCTTCGCCACTTCCTCCTCTCATGGGACAGAGTCTTTAAGGGATGATCCACCGAGCGCCACCTTCCCTCCCCAATCAGTGCATCAGGAGAGGGGGTGCAAAGCTGAAGCAGTGGTCATTCTTCCTCCTGCCCCAGAAATCCCTCTTCCCATGCAGAGTCATTGAGGGTGTTCCTGAGCTTGGGATCTGCTAGTGGCCAAGCTGAAGAGCCTCAGAGGGAGAGCCTGTACTATTACATGGGCCTCTTCATGTGTTGTGCCTACACTTGGCACAAACAGTCCAGGGCCAAGACCACCCAAGCTTCTGCCTTCCAAGCTCTGGAGAAGGAAGTCGCTTCTCTGAAAGAGGGGCAGGAGAAGCTCAAAGAGGAGAAAGAGAGGTTGGTCGTCCACTGAGGGCGTCAAGAGGGTGCATATAAAGAGTCCTTGAGGTTGGCACAAAAGGCCAGGGAAGATGCCAATAAACGACTGCACGAGGTGGCCCAAAGCCAAGCAGAGCTTTTTAATGAAGTGGTCCCTCTTCGCACAAGAATCGCTGATCTTGAAGCGGTTGTAGAAACTTCGAAAGCCTACCAGAAAAAACTCGAGAACCAGTGCGTGGATCGGGAGCAAAAACTGGGAAAAACTGAGGTTGTGCTCGAATCCAAAACTGACGAATGCGCCCGGTTAACCACTGCAAATGTCACCCTCCAGGCCAAAGATCAAGAGTTGTCGGCTGCCTTGGCCTCAAAGAACCAGGAAATGACTACCCAAGCTGCCAATTTCAAGGCTAAGGAGGAAAAACTGCTTAGGGAGTCCGCTACTAGTTTTGCTGATGGGTTTGTTAAGGCTCTCGTCCAAGCGGCATGTGTGAACCCAGGCATCGACGTCACTGGGTGCAGCCCTTTGAACAAAGTGGTCGATGGTAAGCTCGTGCCTTTGGGGGCCCCTGAAGAATAGCCTCATCTTGCATTTCGACTTAATGTCTGGTGTGCATACGATTGATTCTTGCTTAATTTACAACTCTTGCAAACTTTGTCTGTAATTATTACTCTTGATCTTTGCCTATTTTAAACTTTTTCTTCACATTCTTGTCCGCTTCTAACTTCTTTTGCACTCTTATCCGTTTCTGCCTTCTTTTCTATAACGAAGGCTCAACTGGTACTTGCCTCAATGCATTTCTCGGTTGTTTCGCCTTCACTCTATTGTGTAATCATCTGTTACAGCTGACTAACTCTTGCCTTAAAGAAATCAACTTAGCACCCATCGGTGCTTAACCCTGTGAAAATCAACTTAACTGAACAAACTATTAGTTCGTAGCGATAACACTTAATGCAAGATCACTTACTGGGCAGTGGCTTGGGTCAATCTTAATATCTGAAATGTCGCTCGCCTGAACTGCTAAGTGTCATGCACATTTCTATGCTAACGCCTAAAACTTCGTTGGCCTAGTTCTGCACTGAGGACTTTCAATCTTGCCTCCATTTGCTTAAGCAAAGAGGTCTTCTAATCTGTTCTCGCCTGAACTCACTCGAGGGTGAGGAGGGCTTTCTCTGGTGCCTCCACATTGCCCAGGGGTACTCCCCTTTCTCCGGATGCACTGAGGACTTTAAACTGTTCTGAACATCAGACGCTGGAGCTAGCTGTTCATACTTGAGGAGGGGGTGTCCTGAAGGAATCCATTCACCCCTGATCAAGGACTAGGCACCCAGATTTAACTTGTATTTATCATCTGACACCGGGGCTAGTTATTCCTACTTGAGGAGGGGGCGTCCCGAAGGAATCTCTTAACCCCTATTCAAGGACAAGGCGCCCAGATTTTAACTTATCTGGTACCGGGGCTAGCTATTCCTACTTGATGAGGGGGCGTCCCGAAGGAATCCCTTAACCCCTGCTCAAGAATTAGGCGCCCAGATTTAACTTATATCTATCATCGGATACCGGGGCTAGTTATTCCTACTTGAGGAGGGGGCGTCCCGAAGGAATCCCTTAACCATTATTCAAGGACTAGACGCCCGGATTTTAACTTATCTGGTACCGGGGCTGGCTATTCCTACTTGAGGAGGAAGCGTCCCGAAGGAATCCCTTAACCCCTATTCAAGGACTAAGCGCCCGGACTTTAACTTATACTGGCATACCTGTTATCTTACCCTGGACTTGACTTCTGCTTGACTGTTTGGTGGCGACGCCTGTTTCTGGCGATGCCTTATGTTCCGACAACGCCCTCTCTTGGCGACGTCTTATCTTGGCGACGCCTTACAGTGGTGACGCCTCATTTTTGTCTTTGTTTCTTTGACCTTTGATCCTAAATCGTATGAAAAGGAAAAAGCTAGAATGGGAATATCTTTGAACTTTTCTTTTCTTTATTTGGGTGACCTCGTTAAAAAACCCCCGAGAAGGAAAAAGAGTGTCCCCTTTACAAAATTTCAACTAAAATAAAACTTTAAATTCGTCGCATTCCAACTGCGTGGGATGGGGCCCCCTTCTAGAGTTTCTAACTTGTACGACCCATTCCCTTTGGCTTTGGTTACTCTGAACGGTCTTGTCCACTTAGGAGACAACTTGTTCTCTAATTCGTAGGGGTGAGCCTTCCTCATGACCAGATTGCCAATCTGGAATTGTCGCAACTTCACTTTGGAGCTGTACTGACGTTCCACTCTTCTCTTCACGGCCTCGGCCTTAATTTTCACTTCTTCCCTAGCTTCGTCTATCAAGTCCAGATTCACCCTCCTTTCTTCGTTGGATTCTTCTGCTACGAAACCTAGGAAACGGAGCGAGCTCTCGTGTATCTCCACAGGGATCATGGCGTCCGATCCGTACACTTGGCTGAAAGGTGTCTCCATAGTGGAGGATTGAGGCGTAGTGTGGTAAGCCCATACAATCCTTGGTACTTCTTCTGCCCATGCCCTTTTAGCCTTCTCTAGTCTGCGCTTCAATCCTCTCAACAAAACTCTGTTTGTTGATTCGACCTGCCCGTTCGTCTGGGGGTGTTCGACTGACGCGAACACCTGCTTGATTCCTACTTCTGTACACAACTTTCCCAACTGCTGGCTCACGAACTGGGTGGCATTGTCTGAAATGAAACGCCTTGGCACCCCAAACTGACACACAATGTTCTTCCAAACAAAGTGTTGAACCTTGTGCGCGGTGATTTGTGCCACTGGCTCGGCCTCTATCCACTTGGTGAAGTACTCGATGGCGACGATCAAATACTTCATTTGCCTTATCGCTAATGGGAATGGACCTAGGATGTCAATCCCCCACGTATGGAAAGGCCACAAGCTGTATATGGATCTCATCTCCTCTGGCGGCGCCTTGTGCCAATCAGCGTGCATCTGACACTGCTTGCAATGCTGGGTGTATCGCACGCAATCCTCTCTTACTGTTGGCCAGAAAAACCCTGCGCGTATCATCTTGGATGCCAAGGATCTTCCTCCCACATGGCTCCCACAAATGCTTCGTGGAGCTCAGCCATTATCCTGGTGCACTCATCGCCGCTTACACACGTCAAGATAAGGTGCGTAAACCCATGTCTGAACAATATCCCATCTACTAGGGTGTACCTGGTGGCGTTCCTCTTAATCTTCTTACCCTCTTCTGGCTCCGCTGGGAGGATTCCATCCGCTAGGTATCGCCTGTAAGGGGTCATCCACGTGTCGCCTTCCTCCACAACACACACCTGTATACTTCTTTCTTCACCTGGCGAGGCTACGTAAGTACGGATGCAAGGTGCCCTCGCCGTATCTTGAATTAACGAGCGATGACTCCTTAGTTTTCCTCTTGTTGTACTAACATGAAGGACGTCCACCCTATTATCTGCAACGAATTTTCGCGGCGTTTTGAGAGTCTCCTGTATTACGGTCCTCTGCCTTCCCCCCTTGCCTGAGTTGGCCAGCTTGGCGAGCAGGTCAGTTTTGGCATTTTGTTCCCTGGGAACATACACTAGCTCAAACGCAACGAAGGCTTTTTTCAACACCCCGACGTACCTCAGATATGCTGTCATCTGGGGGTCCTTTGTTTGGTATCCTTCTATTACTTGTCCTGTGACCAATTGTGAGTCACTCTTTGCCAAGAGGCTCTGAGCACCCATTTCTTTAGCCAAAAGCATCCCCGCAATCAACACCTCATACTCCGCCTGATTGTTGCTTGGCTTGAAGGCGAAGCGTAAAACTTGCTCGATTAAGACCCCATTGGGCCCCTCGAGGATTCTTCCGGCGCCACTCCCTTGCTGGTTGGAGGATCCATCCACAAAGAGCACTCACTGTGCCCCTAACTCTAACTCTTGAGGATCTCCTCCTGGTGAAAGTTCCGCTACAAAGTCAGCATAAACCTGGCCTTTGATGGATCCTCGGGGCTCGTACTGAATGTCAAATTCTGACAACTCCACTGCCCAGCGTACCATCCTTCTGGCCACGTCTGGCTTTTGGAGTACCTTCTGGATGGGAAGGTTCGTCATTACTACCACCGTAAAACTGTGGAAATAGTGGCGAAACCTTCGTGCTGAGAATACCACTGCTAGTGCTGCCTTTTCTAGCGATTGGTACCTTGACTCTGGGCCTTGCAAGGCCTTGCTTACGAAGTATATGGGCTTCTGTACCTGGTTTTGTTCCTGGACCAGTACAGAGCTAATAGCCCACTCTGTTACTGCAAAGTATAGGCGGAGGGGGACGCCCACCCGTGGCTTGCAGAGCATGGTTGGCGTCGCCAAGTACTCCTTCAGTTTGATAAACGCTGTCTCGCACTCGTCTGTCCACGTAAAACGACTATTCCTCTTGAAGCATTGAAAGTAGTGGTGGCCCTTTTCCCCACCAGCTGATACGAATCTCGATAATGCTGCCATTCGTCTTGTCAGTTGTTGAACTTCCTTCACTGAGGTTGGGCTCCTCATAGCGATGATGGCTGCACATTTGTCAGGATTCGCTTCTATCCCTCTTTCATTGAGCATGAATCCTAGGAACTTTCCCACCTCTACTCCGAAGACACACTTCTCTGGATTTAACTTCAGGTGGTATTTTGATACGGTGGCGAACAATTCTTCCAGATCAGCCGCGTGTCGCCCTTTCTCGGTCGAGGTTACCACCATGTCGTCTACGTAGGCCTGCACGTTTCTTCCTAGCATTGGTGCGAGGATTTTGTCCATCAATCTCTGGTAGGTGGCGCCTGCATTTTTCAAACCAAACGGCATTACTTTGTAACAGTAGCTACATGTGTCTGTTATAAATGTCGTTTTGCTCTCGTCCCGGGGATGCATTTTGATCTGATTGTAACTTGAAAACGCATCTAGGAAACTCATCATCTTGTAGCCCGAGGCACTGTCTACCAACGTGTCAATGTTGGGGAGTGGGTACAAATCCTTCGGGCATGCCTTGTTTAGATCCGTGAAGTCTACGCACATTCTCCACTTCCCATTTGCTTTCTTGATTAGGACTACGTTGGCTAGCCACTCAGGGTATTGTATCTCCCTGATGTGCCCCGCGTTTAGTAGCTTTTGAGTTTCTTGCTTCACGACGAGGCATCGCTCCTCATTGAACTTCCTCCGTCTCTGACGCACAGGGCGGACCTTAGTGTCCATGGTAAGGCGATGGCACAAGAAATCTGGTTCGATGCCAAACATGCCTGCCGCGGTCCACGCAAATGCGTCGAGGTGTCATGAGATCACTGTCGTTACCTCTCTTCGTTCTTCCCGGCTCAAGTGGCGTCCTAATTTGAACATCTTTCCTCCTATTTGGTTTTCCACCACGTTGTCCTCGGGTTGGGGTTGTTCACACTGCGCATTTACCGGGCGAGACTCGTTCATGGAGTCCTCTTCTATAGGCGTCGCATCGTCGGGCATCGCCTCTTCTGCCTCTTCTTCCATAGGCGAGGCGTCAAGGCGTCTTCCATTTGTGCATGCGTCATCCCCAGGCATCGCTTCTTCCATGGATTCTGGCTCTGCTAATGAACATGAGGCGGGTGGTCGTTCAATTACCATGACCACGCCTCTCTTTGTCTTTAAGCTGTTCTCATAGCACTTTCGGGCTTCTACCTGGTCCGACTTGATGACTATCACTTTGCCGTTGAGGGCTGGCAGCTTCATCTTCATGTGGCGAGTGGAAGGTACCGCCCTCAACCTGTTTAGGACGGGCCTGCCCAACAAAATGTTATAGGCCGAGTTGACGTTAACCACCAGGTATCGGATGCTTTTGGTACGTGACGCCATTCCATCAGTGAACGTCGTCCTCAGCTCCAAGTACCCACGTACTTCCACTGGGTTATCTGCAAATCCATACAAGCATCCGGTGTAGGGTCTCAAGAGGTCCGGGGACAACTGTAGCTTGTTAAAGGTCGTCCAGAACATGACATGCAGAACTCCCCTGGTCGACGAAAACCCTATGTACCTTCCTTCCTATTGTAACTACTGAGATGACCATGGGGTCATTGTCGTGCGGGACGACATCCCGTAGGTCAGCCCTTGTGAACACGAGGTCTGATTCCCAAGGGTCGTCCGAGAATTCTTTTGCAACTGAACTTACTGACCTCACATACTTCTTTCGTTGAGAGGTCGTGGGCCCTCCTCTAGAAAATCCACCAGAAATGGTGTGAACCTCCCCATGGATTGGCATCTCGTGTGCCTGGCCCTCCTCTTGTACTGCCGTGGCTGCCGTCGTAGGGGATCCTACGAGGTAATCCTTTAGGAAGCCACTCTTCACAAGCTCATCCAACTGATAGCCCAGCGCCAAACATTTGTTAATATGATGTCCAAATGCTTCGTGAAATTTGCACCACGACTCCTTGTGGGGCCCTAGAATTTTGTCAGACTTCGCTGGTGGCCTCAACCTGTCTGCTATGTTGGGCACAACGATGAGGTTTTTGAGCTTCACCACAAAGTTGTGCCTCAGCGGTCTACCCTCCTCTCTTCTTCCTTCAATTCGGGTCCTTGGCAGGGCCCTCCTTGCCTCGTAGGTGCGCTTTTTGTCTGGGTTCTGTCTCTCTGTGGCAGCTTCGTGGACCCTAGCAGGTTGCGTGCGTATCTGCGCCCTTGGTCGTGCAGGTGCAGCAGGTATGCACTTCTCGTACGCCTCGCCCTCTGAGGCAATGTGCTCCAACGCTCGTCGCCTTACTTCAGCAAAGGTCTTGGGAAGCCTGCAGTTAAACGACTTACCAAAAGACCCGGGTCGCACTCCCTTCCTGAATGCGTATACAATCATGGGTTCATCTGTAGTACCCACCTTTACCACTTGTGCTCCAAAGCGACTTATGTACTCCTTCAGGGTCTCCCCTTGGAATTGTTTCACGTCGAAAAGGTCGTACGAGACCGGGGCTAGGGCCCTGTTGGCTAAGTACTGCTCTCTAAATAGTCGTGAGAGTTGAGCAAAGGTCGTGACGTGACCCTCTGGAAGGCTGACGAACCAATCCAGGGCCATTCTGATTAAAGTGCTCATAAAGAGCTTGCATTTTACGGCATCAGAGCCTCCGACCAACATCATTTGTGTGTGGAACGCCGCGAGGTGTGCCTCAGGATCCTCCTTTCCTGTAAAGGTCACCTTAGGCCCTATGAACGTGTTGGGGATTGCTGCTCCTAAGATCGCTTGTGAGAACGATGTGGTGAATTCCCTAAGTGGGGAGGCAGTCTCAGGCTCGTCTACATCGCGCCGATTGCGACGTAGCTCTTCGTTGGTACGGTGGAGCTCCTCGTTTCTCGCCAGAGAGGCTGTGAAATCCGCCTGCATGCGTTCCTGATCTGCTATGGAGGCCGCCATTGCTTCTTGCAGCCCTTGCACCATGCCCACAAGTTGTTGCATGGTCATCTCTTCGCTCCTTGAGCGTGGAGGTCTGGTGGTCATGGCTTTCTGGAAATTTTCTCAACTTGACCGGGTTTGGGAATTGGAACTGAAAAACGTGTGTGGTGGGACTGTTGTTTTATATCAGCCCCACGGTGGGCGCCAAATGTTTCGTCTGGCTGACCAGGGTCGTCTTTGTGCGTGGCTTGTCCTCGCGAGCTAGGGCACCTTTGTCTTGCTCCATCTGTGAGTACCTGAAAGAAGTGAACAAAGGGGTTCCCTCGCGGCCGTTTGCACTCCGACGATCAAGTCAGCTAGCGAGAAACATCAAAGTGACACACCCTTGGGAGGTGGTCGAAGAAACTGTACTGAGTGACAAAAAACTGTGAACTAGAATGGTGTTGCCCTAATTGCCTTGTGCTCACAGTGGGTGCGCAGCGAAAACAACTAGGGTTTGCTTTGTGTAAAACTGCAAGAATTAGGTTAAAACTCGGATCCTTTTTCAAATGCCCCAAGGTCCCTTTTTATACACCTCTAATCTTTAAAGCGTGTTAAAGCGCATTGAAGGCGTATCCAAACATTCCTTGGAACATTCGAATCTTAACTGAATTAACGCGTACATTGGCAAACTTTCCCTGAAACTTTTAATGAGCATGTGGGTATTGCCACGTGCCTCTTTGACTTGATCGTTTATTCTGTGCAGAGGGTCCTACAGCGCCGCCACCCAACTTAGGGTTTTTTCCATCGTGTGAGCCCTCTTTTCTGCGAAGTGCATTTGTCACGTGGATTGACTTTTTGGGTGCCAACTCATGCGCCCCAATCACTAGTCACTCACCCTGGGGGTGTATCTACCTTTCTCTCGTATCATGCACATGGTTCTCCCCTGGTCATGGCCCTTTCATGGGTTGTATCTGTTCAGGGCCTCCCAGCAGTGGCGTGGATACTTCACGAGTCAGGTTTACCCCCTACTGGTACTAGAATTTAGGGCCTTGAAGCCACCTTTCTCTTCCCCTTGCTACTGTTTTGAACTATCGAGGCCCGAAGTCTCCTTGCGATGTCTTAGCTTAACGATGCTTTAACCTGGCGGTACCCTTGCTTGGAGATGCCTCTCTTGGGCGACGCCTTACTTAGGCGATGCCTCAGCGAGGCGATGACTCGAGCGGTCAACCTGTTGACCTTCTTCCATGGGTCCCCGGAGGGGTTCCACCATGCGTTGAAAAAATTGTTATTGCATTTGGAAATAAATAGAAATGAGAATTAATTATTTGGAAAATAAATAGAGAATTGTGAGGAGTTTCAAGCTATACGTTTGTCTTGCTCACGTGTAATTGTTGTTTGCTCATTTTGTCATTTACAACTAACGACATTTATCGTCCCGGTGTACAGTCTCCACAATATTTCCAAGCTTATGAGGTCTAATTTAATCCATGAAATAGATTACTCAATTCTAAATAAACAAAAAAAATGTTCATATTGCATAACCGAAGGTCACAATAGAAGCATTTGTCTGCACAAACAAGCTTGATAATAAAATTCAATTTCAAGTTTGATTATTAATTTCCTCATTTTCTTTACCTACGTATTTATTCCTTCTTAAAAAATTTATTTATCAAATTAATTTCAAATATTACATAACTTATAATTTTAATTATAATTAAATAATTATAATATATATTTATTTAAAATAAGAAAATTTAAAAAAAAAAATATGATATGGCAGAAGTCGTGCCAAGTTGGCACGACTTGCCCCAGATTTGTAATTTTTTTGACAGCGATCCTATTTTGGTAAAAAACAAAAAAATAAACCCATGATGGTCAAAAAACCTTGATTAACCCTAGCGATGTTATCTCTCGGACTTGAGGTCAGAACATTGACATCGTATGTGGGGATCGTAAATTCTTTTCCTTAACCCTCGATTGGGAGCTATTGTTCTGGTAAGACCAAAATATAGTCTCACATCACTTAGGAGTCGAGGTCAATAACAGTTTAAATACATTCCTTCTTTAACCCACGGAAGTTATCTCTCAGGCTTGAGGTCAGAACATTTAGGTATTTATTTTTAAAATTTATTTATAATTTTATAAAAGAATTATTTATTTTCTATATATTCTTTCTATGATTCTAAAGTTGTATGTAATTCTTTTCTAAATAGAACTTTTGAATAAAAACGTGGTTTTTTCTTTTATAAAATTTAGGATTTAAAATTTAAGATGAATATTTTAAGACTTCACATGATCTAATACTTGAGAATATTATTCTCTTAGTTAGTCTAGGTTAGCCTTTTATTTAGTTTATTTTAAATTTAATTCATTATTTGAAAACTCAAGAAAAACTTATAAATATAAATTTATTTTTATTTTATTATTAATTATTTATTTAAATGTGTTTTTCTCAGGTTTAAAATGGGGTCAGAATTCGGTATAAGAAAATCAAATCCCAATCGACTTTTCGATTTCGTAGTGATTTTTGAACGTCGGAATTTTGTTTCGCGTGAATCCAATTCTTGCCAATATAAGTCTATTTCTGAAAATAAAAAGATATTTACTTTATTTTGATAAAGAAGGTTTATGGGAGAAAAATATTTGTTACTAGAACGTAACCATCATCAGCGTAAAATTAGTTTTCTACGTAAAATATTTTATGTTAAATTTTAAAAAAATAACAAAAAAAGATAGTAATATTTTTTAAAATAATTAGAATTTATTTATGTCGAATCTTGTTAAATTTGAACTAAAACTTGATATTTATGTCGAAGTGTATGTTAATTACACGTAATGTTAAGTTTTACGTAAGATTTCTAATAATAAGATTTAAAATTATTTAAATTAGGACTCTTAATTTCTTTTTTTATTGTGATTTCCATCGATTGTAAGTAAAAGTATCTCAATTAATTAAAAATATTCTAAAAATAATGACTAATATACAAAAGTGTTATAATAAGAGACCACTAATTTTCTAAAAAAAGTTATAAATAAAATATATGGAAGTATTTATATTGAAAATAATTAGAAGTTTTATCTCTTTATTTGTGGAGAGAGAGGACTAAACAAACATCACAACTTGTTTGGATCAATTTATCAACAGAGTAAAAACACGTAATCATCACCATATTAATATATACAAATATATTCTACATGTTGCAATTTTATAGGTGTTTTTGAACGGGGTTGAAACTAAAAGAACTATTGAACCACTTATTGGTTGGTCGGTTTGCACCTCACTCTTTTTTCTCGAACGAATTCTTGTCACTCTCCACTCCTCGTCTCCTTAAACTCCGTGCTCTCGGATGGTATCTATAAAAGATACTTCGACACTTAAGTTAAACTTTAACACTTGACAATTGACATTCAGTGTTTAATACTAGATGATCACGTACCGGATCCTTTGTGATTTATGCTTATTTATATAATTATCGTGGTTCCTTTGTAATTATTGAATCTAATAAAAACAGATTAACTAATGTTAGATAATTATTAGTTTCGTTATTAGTCATGTCAGTCGACGGTTTTAACTGGATGCTATATAAAGTATTATCAGTATATTGAAGATCATATGCAATAACACTTTATTGATAGATAAAATGATAAAAAAAATTAAAATTTCTAAAAATGATTATTAGAATATACCTATAGGTAGTTTAATGAGTTTTTAGAGTAGAAAATGCATTGAAAAATTTGTTTCGTATTCATCCTAATACAGTGGCTAATGAGATAAGAAATAGAATCTTGCTACTTGAGAAATGTATGTTAAAGGAAAAAAGGCATTTGGGAATATTACAAATGTCTTCTAGGCATGTGATTGTAACTGACAAAGCTGAAATTTATAGATTCAAGGGTTGAATGAAATCAAAATCTGAAAAGAGAGTACAAGTACTATCCAGTTTTGTAAATATATGGAAGAATTAAGAAAAAAAAATGAATTTAAATTATTTTTAATTTTAATTTTTAAAAGATATAAAATTATTGTGTATATAAGAATAAATCTAATGTAAGTATTATTCAGTTTTGTAAATATATCAAAGAATTAAGAAAAAAATATGTATTTAAATTATTCTTGATTTTAATTTTAAAATAAATCTAGTGATGATCTCTTTATAATAAAATAATATATTTATAAAATTTATGCATATCAAATATCAATTAAGATAAATTAGTTAATTTAAGAAGTTTTACACAATTTTTTTTAAATGGATTATAAAGTAATTTGTTGGAGATTTTATGCCGTCAAAAGATAATGCTAAATTTCAGTATATAAATTGATTTTAAAAATGAATTAACCTTAAACTCATTTATTAATATATTTAAAAAAAATACAAAGTTAAGAATTCTTTAGAATGTAACCTAAGATAGTGTTTTAGATTAAACTTTAAAGATTATTTGATATAAAAGGTCTTTTAAATTTTAAAACGAAAAAATATAATGACTTGACATGATTTAAAAAAAATCATAATCAAGATTTCTAGTTTGGATCTTAATTAATTTCTATATCATGAGAATTTTGAAAAAATTAAAAATACTCCATGATTTTATTTTACAAAATATTCAAGATTATATATAAAAGTTCATAAAAAAATAGAACAAAGAAATTATAAGTTTGGTTAAAGAAAAGTACAATTTTAAATCTTTTAAAAGTTGTTTCAAGTTTATCAAAATATCATTATTTTTTTCAAATATGTAAATAATAATTCATAAAAAATATGCGGTTTAAAATACCATAAAAAATTTCTCTAAAATTATAAAAAAAAACTTTAGTGAGTACGGTTCTCATTAAGAATGAACTGAGAGAACTCCTACCGGTTGAACAATTCACTCATTTGCCTTGGGTCGGTCGTTACGTGTTCCTTCTCTCACTTCTCACTTCTCAGACTTGTTCAACTTGTCCTTTCTTCCTCTACTTTAGTCTTGCTCTACGTTCAGTCAAGTGAGTATGTAGTATTCGATATTCGGTACAATAAATACATAATAATGACGTACCATTTTTTTTTAAGTTGTGCTTATTTATATGTTTATAATGTGTCCTGGATCCTGTTAATCTTGGACTGAGATTAACTTATAAATTGTGATTAAAGGTGTATTACTAGTTCTTCGTACAGTTTAACCTTATTAATAATCTTTTGACCTTAATACATATTGAAAATGTTGGTCGCCAAAATCGGATACCAAGACTTGTGGAATTCGTCCGGTGATTCCAATTGGTAAAAGTACAATTATATTTTTGTTGTCATCCTTAAAAATAACCTAACAATCCTAGCTAATATCATATCATTTTTCTAATTATTTAAAAATCTTGATATATACCACAGTTTATTTATTTATTTATTTTTCTTAAATCTCAATCCACTCATGAGTCTAAAACAGTTGTGACAGAAATGGGAAAAACTAGTGGCTATTTATTAAACTTTCTAAGGCACAAAATTTGGTTTTATTAAGAAGTAAACAAAATTCATTTCATGAACATGTAAATATGATACATTATGAGTAGTATTCCAGATCATAATATCAATTTCTTTCATGCAGTCAAGCACTTGAAATAAATACATGATAATTATAGCCAAGCCCAAACTTTTATTTTGTCCAACACCATATTACAGATAAACCAAACATTATAGTAAGATCAACACCATCAATCTTTTATTAAGCAAACACATCTTCTAAACAAACCAAACTCAAAATAAGAAACTGGGATCCAAAGTTGATTGGCATGCTGCTGCAAGCTGACTCCAAGGAACATTCCATGTTTGGTTGTAGAATTCTGGTGGGGTGGATGATGCATGTTCAAAACTTGTTGGAAAAACACCCTCTTCTGAAATCCTTTGCTTTTTTACTGATTCATGCTCTTTCTCAGTTTGTGATTCCAATGATTCGGATTCCTCAGAAAGAGAAGGCAGAGGTGCAGTTGTAGAAGAAGCAAAAGACTTGCATGCTTTTCCAATTATTGTTTTGCTATGACTACTTTGTCCAAATCTCTCCAAGAACCTTCCTTGTGCTTCAATTTTTACCTTCAAACTTCTCTGAACCTTTAAACCAGTTAAACAAAATATAATAAAAACCCTGAAGAAATCCTCTCTATCTTTGTTTTTATTCGAGGAAAATGAATGTTTTTCCTTTTTCATTACTATATATAATTGAAGATTTCACATCAAAAATTAAAAAATTTCATAATATATAAATGGTGTAATATAATATTAGAATTATTTTGAGTTTATTGTAACGAGAGTTTGTTGGTCTTATAGACTATCCGTTATCAAACGATATATATCTATAATATATAGTCACACGTAAACCGAGAGATTGAGGTAAGCATACCTCTGTTTTATCACTCAAGCGATTTTGCATCTCTGTCTGTATTTGAAGGAGTTCCTTCAGTTGATGAGCACTGTTGATTACAAACATTAATAGTAAAAACATAGTTGAAATGTTGAAGCATGCAAAAAAGTTGGAAGGTGAGAAAAAGAAAATATTGTTGTTGAACTAAAATTAGTGACTCACGATATAGAACTAAAATTTGGAAGTATATCTGATATGCTTCTCTTCTCAAGTTTTCCTCCTTCATAGATAATTAAGGAACTTGTTATGAATTCAAATGAATTTGGTGTTATTGGAGCTAAATTAGCATCAATACTTGCTCAAGTAAGAAACTTACTTGTGGGGGACTCTGGAATCAGTTTGGAGATCCTGTATTTCTGAAAAAATCCATGTTGAACTTGTTAGATTTCTGAAGCTGATAATCTTTATTGTGAATTTTCAACTTAATTACTCTGTTTCATGTTCTACATATGAATAATGGCTTTGAAGTTGGAAATTTTCTAAACATAGATGTGTTATTCAAGACTCTGAACAATTTTATGTGATTTATATTTCTATACTATACAATGAAACATTATTTTTTTTTATTCTTAATGAAACATCCACATCCTATTCAACATTGATTTTCCAATTTAAAAAAATATAACCAAGTTAAAATTGTGAATAGATCTCAATCATTCGAAGAAGTAAAAGTAAATAAATATAATTTTTTTTAAATATTTCTCTTACTTTCCAATTTCAAATTGTATTAAACATTTGCAAGGTGAAATTGATTTGACAACATGGGTGATAATTAATTGAAAAAACTACTTTAAAAGTACTTATTAATATTATATAACATTAAATATATCATGTCTTGAATTTATTAATTTCAGTTGAAAACTAAAATTAACTTTAAGACATTGATATAAACTAATTCAAACATGATACGTGTGTAACCTTAATTTTAAAATAAATTTATTTAAAAAACTAAGTTGAAAAATTAAATTAGCATTAAAATATTTATATAAATTGATTCAAACATGATTTGTGTGTACCCTTAATTTTTTTTAAGAAAATATTTAAAGCTTATAATAACAAAGTAAATAAATGAAAAATATTTAAAATTAATAAAATGGAAAAATAAAGAATAGTTGGAATCAAAATTCCATATATTTTCATGTCGTAAAAGATAAATTACAATTTTATAATAAATGAAATTATCACTTTCTTTTAACTCTATACAATGTACATGTGAGTATTGAATTATAAATATAAATATGCATAGTTATATCTCAATAATACATTTGCCATAAAAAATATATATGATAAAATAAATAAATAGTTATTAAAATTTAAATCAGTGATTAAAAAATTGAGAATATAAATGCGTTAAAGTAAACTCTATCTAAGTATTATTTAGAATATATATACCAATTTTTAAGAAGAGTAATTCACATGGGTCCTTCTCAGTGAGACCTTAGGCCCAAATGAATTTATGGGTCCATTCTGGTGAATAATGTAAGGCAAATTCTCCCTGCACCGTATCAATTCCAACATGCACCAAATTTGCTGTTGAAAATGATAAAAATGTTCCTAAAAATATAAAAAAAAAATCTTAAATAAAAAAAAGGATATAGATAAAAATTATTTCTGGAAATTTTTTTATGAAAATATTTCGAATTTGGATTTCGAGAACACATTTTTTAACTCTAATTTTTTTTTATCTAGAATGTATTTTCAATTTTGTGTTCCAGATTTTTTTTTCCAGAATAATTTTTTTAGTTTTGAATTATATTTATTATTTCAAATTTTTAAATCCGGAATAAGAGTATTTTAAATTTTTTTAAAAATGATAGGGTGCAAGTTAAATTGATATGATGCAGGAAGAAGTTGCCATAATGTAAACTATGTTTGTTAAGTTTCACATTTTTTTTTTGTGTGGTTTTTCATTTTCATATCATTTCACATCTTTGACCAAGAAAAGATCTCTACCACAAAATTGAAAGTAAGAGAAGAGAGAGAAACCTGCAAGTGGCTTTTGACATGATAAATGTTTAGCTGAGAATTACCCAAAGCCTTCATTCCTTTCAATATACCTTTTGGTGTTGCCCCTACACAAACAAATCAAATTACTGCCAATAAAACTTATTCCTTATTAGTTTCTTCAAATATTTGATGTTAATTTATATATAAGTAAATTTTGTACATTAATAAACTTTATTTTTTTTAATTTTTTTCCTCTTTCAAAAATATTTATGGAAAAGTGTTTTTCAAACATATTGTTGATGTTTAACATTACTAGAAATCAAACACTCATAACTATCAATTTCTCTCCAACTAAATCTTTCATCTCACTATTTTTATGGGTTATCACTAAATGATATGCTATTGAGTTTGTTTAAATTTAAAATAAGTGTTTTTTTTAAAGGTAATTTTAAGAAATCACTTATTTAAGAAAACAAATATGATTTGCTTCTTAAAAATGATTTTTTTATAAAAAATACATGAAAAAAAAACTCTTTTGAAAACGAAAAAGAAGGGTATATTATCTTATATACGTAATAAATTTCCCGTGTTTAAACACAATGGCAAAACACTAGAATCATGATATTAATACCCCACAAAAACAAAGATTTAAAAAAAAAAACGTGTAATCTAAAGAAGTTTGATAAATTCCTTTCTGTAAATAATCCAAACACAGGAAAATCAATCAGAGATTTTACAATATTGCACGAAAACTTGAAGTTGAGACTTTAATCAACAATAAAAGTTAAGGTTAATTATATAATTAACAGGATTATTTATTGAGGTTGGTTAAAGATCAAAAGTGTTTCACAGTTTGGTCTAAGATAATCTGGTTCCACAGGGAAGGAAGTAAAGTTTGATTGAAGATTATTTTGTGGAAGAATCATAGTTGAAGAATGCCCTAGAGATTGAATGTTAAATTTAGCATATTATGAGGTTGTTGGATGAAGTTCCAGAGTTATGCAGCATTATTAGATGATGATTATGCATGGGATAATTGTGAGTAGTGATGGAAAGAAGGGCTTACTATCAGGGCCCCCTAGTCTATTTACAGCCACCACAAAGCGATCATGGAGTTCTTGTGTCCAACGTAGGCGTTCTTTGGCAGTGGCAGAGCCACGTGAGCGAGAGGAACCCATGGCTCAACTTTTGGGGTCTGAGAGGCCCAAGCCATGGGCTTGTAAAGAGGAGGATTATAGCAGAGAAGGGTGCAAGAAGGACAAAACACAGAGAATTAACCAAGGTGGCGATGTCAACTAAGCTGCATTGCCTTTCCTTAGATTCTGCTAACTGTCTATAGTTGTCCAAAAACTCCAACTCTCAAACTTAACTTTTGATGTTCATGTCTTCTGCTTTATTTCTTTGTCCCTATGGGAATTATTGGTTTGGTGGCGAGAATGCCTATGGTTCAGTCAATGTCCTTCATTACCTATGCCACACGTAGTTTCCTTGTCAATTTGATTTTCATTACTCCGTGATTTGGCATTAGTCAACTTGCATAGGAGTGAAGTAATAGTAGAATTTAAAAGTTATGAATGTGTTTGGATAGAGATGGTTTAGAATGAGTTACATGACATTATTTAATAAATTTTTTCATGAAATAGAAAATAGTAATCTTTTGGTTGAAAATTTAGAAATTATTTTAATAAATACTAAAATTATATCATCGTTTTTACGTTCTTATAAAAGGACTAAGATAATATCTTTTTCTGGTTTAATTGGTAGTTTCTTTTTAGTTGTAATGATCATTCATTTCTTTCATTTCTCCTTTGATTTCGAATTGGAAAGTGTATCTATAAAAGGTTTATTAATGTTCAAATAAGTGTTCAACATGGAGACGTAATAAATACAGTAACAATGACGTATCTTTACCTTATTTGTTGTACCAATTTATAAAATCTTATTGGATCTTTTTCTGTTGGATCGAAGTTAAAATATATAAAATGTTTTTAATGTTCAAACTAGTTTTCAACATGCAGATGTACTAAATATGATGTACTAAATATGGTAACAATAACATATCTTTATCTTATTTATTATACCAATTTATAAGATTTTATTGAGACATTTTATTGTTGGATCGAAATTAAGATATATAACATGTCGAAGATGTACATTAAAGTGATTTAATCTATGTTAATGTACATTTATTTTAATATAGTTTTCTTATGGGATTGTCGATATCAAATACTCAATATATTTTTGGTATGGGATCAGATACGGGTATCTCTTAGCACAGTTCGGCCCCTCAATGTACATATTGAGAACAGAAAGAGATAGAACAATTGCTTCCTGCACTCAACACAATTTCAAAAAATTTTAACCTTTATTCTGAAAATGAAAATCCAAAATTGAAAATAATGCATTCTGGAAAAAGTAGATCCGGAAAAGGTTATTGTGTTCTGGATATAAAAATCCGGAAATAAAAAATCAAAATCTCATTCTGGATAAAAAAAATTCAAAATTGAAAATAATACATTTCAGAAAAATTTATCCGAAAAAAGATTATTGTATTCTAAAAAAGAAAGTCCAGAATGTAATTTTATATGTACCCATTTTTTAAGAGTATTTTTTTTTTGTCTTTTTCCCCTTTAATTGGGTAGCAATTGCCTAGAGATGGATATGAAAAGATGGTAACAATGGTTGTAAATTATCTGATCCTTTTTTTTTCTTTTCTCTTTGCTACACATGGATCTCTCTACTCTCAACCATTTCAGTTTGATCTATAAATTTTTGTCTACTTTCATTTTTTTATAACTTTTTCTCTATTGGCAGGTTTCTACTCTTTTTCCAACAAGAGTCAACATAATATTTTTGAATATTTATGGCAAATTATAAGATAGATTGAATTATATGTATTCTTCAAATCATCTTCGTAAATCAATTAAAGAATATTTTTAATCAAAAACACATTTGGAAAATCAATTAAAAACTTAGTAACATATTTGTACATCCATGAAAAAAATACTTTCAACGTGGCAGAGACGAGGCCACGACAGTTCCGTTTTTGCGTTTCTCTCAAAGGACGCCACATTAATATTAATAAAAATGTAATAAAAAATATGTTAACTCATTTTAAATAAAATTAAAACTAATTTAAGATCTTTCAAGCACAACATTAAAAAAAATGTTCAAAATATAAGAACCAAAAAGCTTATTATATTTTATTCCAGAACAATATTCATTCTACACTGAAATCTAAAAATCAGTCAAATCTAAGATCACAGGCTTAAGAAATCAAACAATACCCACACGATAAATTTAACAAAAAGCATTTCGGGATGTTAAAATAAGCTCATATCAGAAACAGAAAAACTAAAAGTCCCATAGAAATTCATTTAACCTTCAAGTTCACTACTCATGAAATTCACACATAATTCATTTTTTTCTTCGTTGAAGTCCTCTATGATAGAAGCATTCCACAAACATGATCTTTCCATTTACCCATCATGCAATACAATGAAAGTTGGATTAGAAGAAACTGTGGATAAGAAAATGTTGTTTTCTCTGTGATAAAAATTAAAAAAAAAATTACAATATAAACTCAAGCAAATATTCAACTAAATATAAACTAATCATCAAATTAAAATTTGTCATGTCCTATTCTGTACTGTGTATCATACACCAATAGTTCATCTTGGTAAAAAGAAAGTTGATCCCTAATAAATTTGGCCATTACATGAACTTCTGTAAGTGATGTAACAAAATTACACTATCTTGTAAGCCACGAAACAACACTCACCTCACATGCACCCTTTCCACTGTCTTCACTCTAGGGCCTGCCACGCCTCAGGCTGCATGATGGACATTTATACTGCTTTATGCTCTCAGCCTTTGCAGGGGTGATCTTAACGCACTTCCCATGGAACCACCTCTCACATATGTCGCAGCAAATCCAAAACTCGTCGGCATTGTAATTTCCACCACAGCTTCCACACAGTGTTTCGTTGTGCTCATCTTCATCCTCCTCGTAACCCTCGTCCGCAGCAAACTTTGGGGTGCTTTTAACTTGCCCATCATTGGCTCTCTGCATATAAATGTACAGGAATGGCATCAGATATGGAATATGCAACATGGCCTCACATGGTTTTGCATACACTAGAAGACCGCAGCTTCAACTAGTTGTGCAATAACATACAAAAACAGATATCATGGTACAGATAGCTTAGAATACTATTTGTTTTCAATTTTCTTTATCTTCTTATGAAATAGCAAAAGTAACAGATAAGGTGTCCGAACTTAAAAAATTCCATCAAGCTTACGCCAAACACACTCTTTACTATTTGTTATATTGGAAACTATTAAGTCTTGAGTAAGAAATCATTAAATAAGAAAGTGACATACAAAATTTTTAGATTTCTAATATATTTGAGCTAAAAAAAAAGTGTCCGTAAAAGAGAGTGCTGCTACTCAAGAAACAATTATCACTAGAAAAGAAATACACTAACCTTGGTGCTTCCCCGAGACTTGCTTCCGCTATCCACAGTGGGCTTGTCCTTAACTGGTTTCCTTTCAGTCACAACTTCAAAAACGGATGGAAGATCATTGATCAAACTAAACAAGCGTTTCCTGCCATGGAAAAATGGGTTAACCATCAATAGAAGGAATCATAAGCAGCAAATGCAATGAAAAAAAAATACCACAATAAAGAAATTCAATAGAACAGCTCTTGTAATAAGTAATTGCAGAAATTTCTAGTTGAAGGGAAAGCCATTAGCGAAAAACCATAGTAGTTAATCCCAGATAGCAGAGCAAAAAGCAGCCAAACCACAGAATACTACCAACCGAAAGTGCTATAACAGTATAGCAGTTCACAGGGCAGCTACTATTTTCAAGATAGCTGATTGGCAAACACCCTATATACAAAAGATAGCAGAAATTATATAAGCAATTTATATGTGATGGGGTATTTACATATATTAATAGGTGTAATATCAATTGGTATTCTGTCAATATGACAGACTTACAAGTGCTCAAAAATCAAAAGCCACTCAAAATTTAGGACATGTTCATCATTAATAGCCAGGAGTCATACTTTAAAGATACAAACATTATTAATCTATGTCTGGAAAAATATCCAAGGTCATAAACATACAAATTGAAACTAAAATGAATCAAAATCAAACAACTTCAAATTCTGACAAAATAATGTGTTAAGTGTAAGTGTGTGCGTGTGTGTGATCAAAAGGTAATTCAAACTGCCGATGTCATCATATTTTAGATATGTTGACAAGCATAAACTTTTATGAGGATATGCAGAGCCGTCAACATGGCACTCACTGACAACTTCAATTAATTTTATTTTATTTTTTAAAAAAAGTTGCTGGATGGACACATAAGCTGATCTTGCTGGTCACATAAGATTGTATTAAAAAACTTACTGCAAAACAAGGAAAGCGTGTGTAAATCTATCAGGCATCAGATGACAACAGACATTTGAGAAATTCGAATGTTGATAATTGCTTGAGACATTCATCAACCATAGTGATATAGATGAATGCTGAGCACCAAAAACAATTGTAAGCCATAAATTCAACATTAAACAAGGATAGAGAGCCACAATGAACTTAAATTATCACCACATACATGCATATCCATCATACTAGATCTTACCTTTCATTGCGATTAAGACGAGCCCCAAGGTAGAAGGCCACAGAAACCAACCACGAGTCACTGTGCACAGCAACCAGAGAAAGCCAGTCCCTGCGATTCATACCATCCCTAGCGAAATTGATTCCAAGCGCCGGCTCAGGGAGCTCTGGTGGAACTTCCTCTGCTGGCAGAGTAACTTCCCAGGCCTCATTCGGGTGTCCATAGAGGCACAAGTTATCCTTATCTTAAAGAAACACCAGAGACTTTAAATTTAATGGAAGGCCACAACACATTATTCAATCATTACAAAACCTGAATTTAATGGGAATCAAAACCCAGCATGAATGAGGTTGCTGCCATCTAACCAGACTCAAACATCAGAACATACCAATACTATCTCATTCAATATTTCCTCAACAACTAAGCGCGTGTTTGGATTCACATTGAATAATCTAAAATCCCAAATCAAAATTAAAATACCAGTGAACAGCAAGAGATTTTGAGACTCAAAAAAATCAATCTTGAGTTTTTACTCAATTTTAAAAAGTTCCACTACTAACTTGTTTCTAAAATAAAAACATCTCAGCATAAATGAATTCACTGTAAAATCAATATTAACCAAGACCAATTCCATGCCAAACCAGTTCTGCAAAAATACTCACCCACACGCACAAGAACTCACATTCCTCTCATTACTGCAGACCCGTGTCGTTTTACTCAAATTCCAAGCGTAAAAAACTAACTTACTCACTCCAACCAAAAAACTAATTTTGCAAATTCACAAACAAGACGAATCCCACGAAAACAGCCAAATAAAATGAACACGTAAGAAAAACAAAAGTATAGAACGAAGCCGAGAAAACCCAGATCCTAGTGACCCTCTACCTGGATCGCAGAGTCCGTAAAATTCATCAACGTCTGAAAGAAGAAAAGGGCAAAAAGGTGATTAGCAAGTGGGAGAGGAAATGAAAGAAAAAGAAAGAGGCATTGGAGAGAGAAGAGTAGTACCATGAGTGAGAGCGCGAATAACAGCGGTTCTTCTGGCGCTATAGTCCTTGAAGATCTCTTCAACGGTGCGCGGACTGGAAGCCATATCCATAACCCAATTGAGATCTAAGCGAAAGGGCTTGGGATTTGTTGAAGCTAGATGGAATTGGAGAGAAAGACCATGGGAATTGATCAAAGAGGGTGGAGAAAGAGAGTAAAAATACAAACTTGAAGAATGTGTGTATATGTATTAGTATAAGTAGTGCTCAATAAGGCTAAATTGCCTCATCCTCAACCATGTCTCACACTACTCACCCTTTCTTTCCACTAATAAAATAGGTTTGGTGAGAAATTAGGTCTAAAATAATTAATAGCTATCGGATCGATTTTCGGTCGTACAAATTACGATCATTTTTATGGAGCCACTTCAGGTGGTAAACATTAGGATCACTTTTATGAATTAGATAACCTTAAATATATTTTTTTTTCATAAATTTAAGAATAATCTTTTATGTATGATACCATAAAACAACATTGATGCCATGGAGGTTAGAATAATCTCTAACATTCGTATTGGAGACGATTCAGTTTTTACGGAGCGAGTTCGGGTTTTAATTTCTCAGTGAGTTAAACCATGTCTCTCATATATATTATATTATACTTTTTTTTTTAATTTATGATATCACTTATATTTTTTTATGTTTTTATACCACTATTTTCATGTTTATATATTTACAAAATTATTGCAGAATTTTATACTTATTTATGAAATATATTTAGTTAAAAATATATAATGATTCATAAATGAGACTTTAAATTTTGTATATTACCATTTATTTAGTATTTTTGTTAAAGAAAAAATCGAAAATTGATCTATCCAAGTCAATTAAGATTCCAATTTCAAATTTATATAAGATTGATTGGATAATGAATTAAGAAAACTAAATTGATTGGATGGAATGGTTTTTCTCTTTAAAATTGATCCAATTTAATTCGTATAACCATTATCAGATTTTACTATATATGTTCATGTTTCTATTAATGGTGTAACGTGAGTGTAGAAAATTATCACATATCCTCTCTATAAATAAATATAATAGTTATTTTGAGAGTGTTGTGGGAAGGAACAACTACTTATTGAATGTTATTAGAAGTTTTTATTTTCATTTATAGCATTTTTAGAAATTTTTCTTAAATTTTTATTTTTATTTCAAATTAAATTTCAGTTTTTCGAAAATGTTAGTGATTAAAAGATAACATCATATAATAATATGCATTGTTCATAAATATAATCTATATTTATTTTATACATGTTAATTAGATTTAAAACACTCTTAAATTGTAAATAATCTCTCAAATTTACTTAGAAGTTTAATAATAAAATGTAACTTCACCAAGGAGTATATTGATGTTGACAGATATAAGTTATTAGGCATCATTTAATTTACAAATTTTAAATAAATGTTAACAAAATTTGTGTCCAACTTCTTTCGAACAACTCATATTTATTTATTTATGTTTACATATTTACTGATAGAAAAAATTACATCCAAACTCAGTTTTCATTAAAAGTGGATTTTGCATATGACTTATCTAAGTCATTGAATTTATTTTTCTTATTTATATTTTTCTTCTTTATAAATCTTTAAAGAGAAGTTCATTCAAATATGATCTAATATAATATATTTCAAACATCTTAGTTTTGCATTGTCAATTCTCATATTTGTTCTGTCTTATTTAAGGGTTCAATGAAACAAAAAGTAATGTCACCCAACAACTCTCATACTTACACGAAACTATGTTTGTTGCAAATTTGAACATTCATTCTGATAGAGAGTAACAACATGATAGAAGAAAGAAAAGTATTTTGTATGAAACCAAAAGCCAAACAGGAAAAAAGTTTCTATGTTTCAATAAAGATAACTCGTCAAAAGCAAAATTTTGTTTTATTCAAAAAGAATAAATTTTATATGATAATGTCCATTATTTTTAGTGTTATGTAAAAGAAGACTTCGAATATCAAGTTACAAGCCACACACGAATATAGAATGAAGTGAAAAGAAAGAAAAGAGAAGCAAAGAAAAGCTCTACATTTTCGAATACCTTATACTCTATATTGTTTTCGAATATCTTATGCATCCAATAACTTTGAATGAAAATTCATTCCATTAAAAAAAATCATTAAATAATAATTAATTTTAAAAATAAAAAATAATTAATTTATAAGCTTCAAGATTCATGAAAAAAAGAACAAATCAAATCAATCATTTATAAACATTTCTTTAAATGTTGTCATATAAAATTTTAATATCAATCTCATTATTTATATAGACAACACATGGATCTATTTTCAATCACAATCATTGGATTTAATTTCAATCTCATCGTCTTCTGAAAGACTCATTAAGTATGTCCCTACTAGAGACTAACACTTGATCCAAAGATTACCAACGAATCCAATAGAAAAGATCGGATAAGTTCAAACATCAAATACCAAGTATCTACAGCGGGACCCAGTGTGTATGAACTCTCTCTTAACTTCTCACCGCCTGATATATTAGTCTACATGACTTAGATCATCAGTGAAGCTAGAGGATCTCCATTAAACATAGGTTTTTCATATACTTATTGTACCATCAAACAACAACTCATACATTATCCCAAATGTATGACATCAATTTCATACAATTTTCATCATTCATATATAATACATATCATTCAATCACAACATTTTAAAAATTTATACCATTCAATAACCTTTTTCAACATAAAAAAATAATATGTAACTTTCAAACTATCAAAATATAATATTTATATATGTTTACACAACATAAAATCAAATAATTTTATCAAATAACATCCCTACAAGAGAAATTGCAACTTGGGACCACGTCCCCTTCATATTCAATTCTTCTAGCCTAGCGAACTATTGAAAGTTAAAGTTAGCTTCCCTTAAATTCCAATGATGGAAATTCTACCTCAAACAGGGAACAACTCCAAAATTTAGGAACTTATAGCAAGTTATCCAAATATTACCAAATTTTAGTACGAGCTTCATCAAGTTGAGAAAAACACTTTTCTCAATTAGCTCCACTAAGATTGATGACTAAATCATAGAGAAAAACAGAGAATAAAGGATCTTTAGAGTAAAAATGAACTTACTCTGTTTGAAAATTTGATCGGGTAGAAATGTAGTCTGACTCCTCATCTATAACATGGTGTGATCAGATTTTGGAATAAATGAGGTATGGGAGAGAAATTGAAAATAGAAGGGAGAGGGAGAGGGAGGAAAGAGAAAGGATCAACAGGGGTTCTCTTCTGTGACTTTTCTTTTAAGGGGGTTACAATGTTAATGCAAGATATGATTTACTTTAATAGTTATGAACTTTCATGATCTTTGAAATCATATTTCTCAAAGTATGTCAATGTAAGACGAGTTCTAAGTCACGTTGTGATACATGTGTGGTTATGGTTAGGAAATTACAATTTGGTATGTTCCAAGATGAAAGATAGGGATCACAATGTGATATAAGAAAATACTTATCATAATGATGAATATTTATATAATTTAATGTAGTTTCTTGTATGACGATATTCACAAGTTAAACTTATGATTATTCGATATCTACTCAACATCGTCAATGTTAGATAGAGAACATATCTCTTTTTATGTGGGTTGAAAAAAGAATTGATAAATAACTTACTGTAAATTTTAATTAAAAAATAAATATCTTTTAATATTCGGGATATGTTATAATAAAAACAAGACCTCCAAGTTCATTAAATCTTGATTGGAGAAGTTGATCATGGTGTGGGTGTTGGGTACCCAAATAACGCATTACTTGTGAAGATAAAGGGGTGGGTGTTGGGTACCCAAACAACCACAATTATTATAATAATTATTTATTATCACTGAGTTAACCACCCTTCCATAATATTTGTTTTTAAAAGATATCACTAATTAGGTATTTTGCATTAATATAGATTATTGATTTGAATACCCATTATTTCTATATTTCCATACATTGGTTGTTAATGATGTAGAGTATTGAGTTCTGAAGTGAAAATATCAATCTTAACAATAGAATAAAAATATCATTTTTAACTATAGAATCAAATGTTTCAATATTATAATTTTTATAAACTCTAACAAATTAAATTTTCACATTTTTAATTTTTAAATTAATTAGTTCTTTAAATAACTACCTTTTTTAATAATTATTTTTTAAATTATAATATTTTTAAATAATTATTTATTAATATAATTAATTTTTTATATTATTCTTCAATATATTTAACTTTTTTTAAAGAAAGAAAATATATTTTAAAATTTTAAATAAAAATATTATCTTAATATAAATATTTTTAAAAATAAATATTTGAATAAAATTGTAGAAAAAAAAGAAATTTTTAATCTCTTTTTATTCTATTAAAACCTAAAAAAATAGATGAATTAAGCGAAAACAAAAAGTATTCAACCATTTGTAAGAATAATCCAATGATTTATGAAGTAACCATTAATAAAGTCAAGAAATTTCTTATTGAAAAAAATAGAAAGGATATGAATACTAAAAGAAAAATAAGAAAAATAGTTATAAAGAAATACAAAAAAAAAAGTGAAAAAAAAGAGGACTTGTAATTTCGAAGACAAATATTGATTCGAACAAAACAGTAAAAGAATAGAATTGGAAAAAGAAATTGCAAAACGAAAAAATCACATCATTTTTTTTAACTTTTTCATAAAAAAAAATACATAAATATCTTTCTATATTCATTTGTATTCCAAAGATCCATATACAACATTTTATTATATAAAAAAAATTAAATAAATGGATTTACGATTAAACAAATACAAAAAAAACTTATAAAACAAATCAAAGTATAGACAAACAAAATCGCAAATGCAGAAAGAACTTATAAAACAAATAAGTTCAGATTCGAATGAAAGTGTTAAAGTAAACAATATTATTTGGTAATTATTTCACATAATATATATTTTTGTAAATATTTAAGACATTAGAGGAAATAAAATAAATACTTGAATTATGTTATTTTAGTAAAAAAAATCAAAACTTATTTCAATTTCCATTTCTTCAACTACCAATGCCCAGAACCTAAACTGAAGAGTAAAAGTTTTAAGTGCTTTTATATATTAAAAAAAAACAGAAAACAGACTAAGAATAACGTGTTTTTAATAATTAAAAAGAAGAAAACAGAAAAAAAAAAAAAAAAAACAAACTTCCCTCACCTTTTTAAGAGTAGATACATAAATCTACCAATTAATTACTTCCCTTACCTTTAAAAACTAGATACATAAATGAGAAAAAACATGAAAGATATTTAAAAAAAAAAATACTCTATAAAGAAGGTGAGAAATAGAAATTGTTGCAGGCAATTTTCACACAAACAAGTGGAGAAGTGGTGTTAAGAAAATTCTGACCAGGAAAAACTAAAGAAGAAATGAAACAATAAATAAATACCATGGTTAAGAAAATTCTGACTATGAAAGAAACTAAAGAAATGAAACAATAAACATGAAAGAAACTAAAGAAATGAAACAATAAACAAATACCATCATCCTCTATTAAACTGTTGTTGTAGTTGCATTTGAAAGTAAAGAAAACAAGTAAGGAATAAGTGACATCTTCCTATGTTAGCTAAATGGTACCACCATTGCTTAAGGAGAAGTCAATAATCGTTTGATGCCACTTTTCTGTTCTGAGGTAAGCCTGGAGGGAAACTTGATATTGAACTTGATTCTCAAGTTCCCTTTCTTGGAAGGCTCTTTGGGAATTGGCATGCCCTCTCCTTTCACAACTTCTTCGTATGTAGGACTAACTGTGTTGTTGATAGGGATTGTCAGATTCCGACCATCAAGAGTTGTCAGCTGAACTGAGCAACCTGTCAAGGCTTCTACCAGAGATATTTTCTGGCTGATAACAAGATCATTGCCATCCCTCTTGAACAAACTATGAGGCTTCTCATCGATTATGAATACAAGATCAGCAGGGATAACTCCTCTTTGTTCATTTCCCTTTTCGGGAAATGTTATTTTTGTCCCTTTCTTCCAACCTGGCCTGATCTCAATTGCCAGGATTTCCTCTACTGTGGAGGGTCTCCTGCAAATAACCAAACACATTGCTACATTTCACAACACAATTTCACACTTCATCATACATTCTTATGTCTCCTAACTTCACACCAAATTCCTACAAGATGATTGATTCTGTGATACACAGAGAAAGGTACCAAGAATGAATGTTCACACAAATCATGGCACAAAATCAGCATTATCATTCCGCAACTGACTATGAAAAACCATCTCTCATAAAAGATGCTACTCAATGTCATTGTAGTCAATGTAATGACATTGTGGAGTGAGACTAGGCCATGATAGGATTCAAATAGAGAACAATCTTCATGACTGCCGTGATGGCTAAAAGCCACAGCACTTTGTGAGATAAAGCAGTGAAATGGAACTATGATGAGTTTCAGAAACTCATTTCACACACCTGTAACAGTGACTCATTTCATAAATGTTACTCGTCAAAGATATGATGAATCAACAGAATCTAACCTACCACTTTAACAGTAGAAATGGATAACTCTAAGCCTAAAACACGTGAACATAGGGTTAAATTTCAAAGCTATCATCAAACAATCGACCCAACTGATCAGATTAAAGAAAATCATGAAACTTTGTACATGAAATTTGATAATATGATTCCTTGCAATAACAGACTAACATAAACAAACTCAGGTCTTCAGGAAGAAACTATAAAGTAAGAGATGCAATGCAAGTGAGTAAAAGTGGAGAACTCACCCACTGGCATCGTTAACATCCCTTGAAATCTTCATTTTCTTGGTAGTCCCTTTATACAAATCCTCCAAACTACAATGCAATGTTCTCTCAATTGGTGCCCCTTTCCTAGGCATATGGACAGAGCCCTCTCCAGCTGCATTCCGAAATTGAGCAAAAATATCTTCACTAAACGGGCCACCCCTGGGAAATCCAGGTCGACCACCCATGTCCCCTGTTCCACCACGACCAACGGGGCTCTTAAACCCGAAAAACTCCGAAAATATATCATCAGCACTTCTGGGATTGTACTGGAATGTTGTCGACCCACCGTGGCTGCCACCAGGAAAACCACCGCCACCCGGAAAACCACCGCCACCCGGCGGCACACTATTCAACGCCTCCTCACCGTACTGATCATACAGGGCTCGCTTCTGTGGATCACCCAAGACCTGTTTCACGATTCAAATTAGGAAAAGAAAAACCTACCAAACCCCACTTCAAAAAAAATGAAAAATTGGAAACTTTTAATTATCAATCAAATTACCAATTGTCGTTCTAAACCAAAACCTATTTTAGATTCAATCTAGAACAGCCCACGAACTCAAAATTGAAAAACCTCCAAACAAAAATGACAAACCTCCAAAAAAATGACAACTTTGCACAAAACAATAGAACATCAAATTTGAAAAATAGTTTTCATCCAAACCCATCATCAAAATTACAACTTTCAAGGGAAACAAACCAACAAAAAACTGAAATTACTTCAAAATACCATAACATTTGAAAAGGATACTAAATTGACATACATCATATGCTTCCGAGATTTGCTTGAAGTTAGTTTCAGCGTCTTTCTTGTTGTTGGGGTTCTTATCAGGGTGCCACTTCATGGCCAAACTTCGATATGCTTTCTTAATATCATCATCTTTGGCGTTCCTATCTACTTTAAGGATCTTGTAGTAGTCTAAGCCCATATTTCCTGTGATCTTTGTTCTCTGCTAGGAAGAAAGAAGAAGAAAAGGGATTATCTGGTATTCTATTATACAGAAGAAAACAGCATAATCATGATATCACATCCATTCCTTCAAATCTTCAAATATAATACAGAGAGATACGGGGAAGAATAGATGTCAATATTCTTGCTAGTTACAAACAATCCCAGATGTGTCATCTACTTATCATTTATTTACTTTAAGTTTAATTTAACCTACAGTTGCTTCTTTTGAAAATAATAATGATATGTTTCACATTATAAAAATATTGTTGTAATCTTTTAAATTAAATGATAGTTAATTTGGTTTTACTTTCGATATGAAATATTCAAATGTTCCTTCACATTTTTATTCTATTAAAAATATATAATTTATAACTTTTGCAATTTTTTATTTTTATATGCAATTCTATAATAATACAATTTAATAATAATCCAACAATGATCAAATAAATAACTAAATAATTATATATTATATAAAAATGTACAGTGAATGATTTATTTTATTTTTTGAAACGTCTTTTATAATTATAACTATTTAATTTAATAATTATTGTAACATTCTTTATAAATATAATAATAATTTCTGTAGGTTTAGTAATAGTATATGAATATATATATTTATATATATATTATATAATTTTTGTTACGTATATAAATATTTGTAAAGTTAAATAGTGTTTTAGTCTATACAAAAATTACAATATTTATTATAATAATGGAAATATTAATTTTATGAAGATATGATGTTGAAAAGTTTTATTTCCTGATCTATGTTTAAAAAAAATATTCTTATATCTATCCTATTATGTCGATTTTGTATCTTCGTCCATCTATAATTACTGGACACTCAACAACACACATAGAAGAAGTTACTATAATATCTTTTGTTGGTGTAAATACCTCTAACAAAGCTATCAGATTGTGAAGCCTCAGTTACACTAATGACAAAAACTCTGTCTGCTGCTCTGGGTTTTTGGTTACTATTTTGTTGTACTTGCGACATTCCGCCAGATTTTGGAGCTCCCAATTGGACACGACACTCTTTTGTTACATGACCATACCTGTGACATTGATCACATGTCACATTTGACACTGGATCAGGGCAAAATCTAACAACATGTGGCCCACCGCATCTAAAATATTTCAAACTAGGTGGTCATTGAGAATTGGGTCTTCCACTACTATAAGATTGAGGTCTGAAATAAGGTTTCTTTCTATCTTCATATTTATGCATGCTTTTATAAGGTCCTCCCACTTGAGGCTTAGCAAGTTTGTTACTACTTTTCAAACTCTCCACTACTTTTGTTTTCTTCACTAGAGTAGGGAAATCTCTAATGGACATAGGGATCACCACTTCTGTAAGCTCTTGATTCAATCCAAACTCAAATTTTCTATATCTCCGAGCCTCAGTCATGGTTTGGGTGTAGAATCTAGCTAAGTGTTTGAACCTAGTAGCATATTCAGTGACTGAAAGATTTCCTTGTTCCAGCTGCATGAATTCAATTCCTCTTGCATATTTGACAATATCAAGAAAATACTCCTACAAAAATGTTACTTTGAAACTCTTCCAAGTGACAATTTCTTCTTTGTCTTCCATCATCTGCTTCATACCTATCCACCAAAACTCAGCTTCTTCAATAAACATATAGATGGCATAAGATAACTTTCTCTCTTCAGGGCATTGAGTAGCTTCAAATATTCTATAAAACATATCTACCGGTGGAGGAGGAGTAGGTGGTCTACATGTCATCTACTAAGCACATAAAGAATTGGGTTAGAAATTACTAAAATTCCCAACTACATCTTTAAGACAAATTAACTTAAAATAAATAATCACACAAAATATATACAAAACCAATCAAGACTTATCTCTAAAATGTACTCTAATTATTTAGAATTAAGATAGAAAATAATCCTGATCCAATTATTTCCAAAAGATTCGTATTAAGTAAGTCATACCAAAGACTAACACATAATCCAAAGATTACCAACTAATTCAATAGAAAGAATTCGGGTAAGTTCAACCTAAGTCGTGTATGAATTCCCCCATTTGCTTCTCACCATCTGATATCTTAGTTTCTCACCATCTGATATCTTAGTCTATGTGACTTAGATCATCAGTGAAACTCAGAGATCTATATTACCACATATGCATCAATACTTAATACACAACAAACATCATTCCATACCATACATTATCCTAAATGTATGAATTCAATTTCATACCATTTTCATCATACAATATCATTCAAAATATCCTATCTAACATAAAAAAAACAACACTTAAATATTAAACCATCAAAATCTAATATTTCAATAAGTTTAAATAATATATAAACAAACAACACAATATATAAATGCGTAACATCCCGGCAAGAGAAATTGAATATTGGGACCAAGTCCCTCCACAACCAGATCTTCTAGCTTAGGGTGTTATTAAGAATTAAATTTAGCTTCCCTTATCTTAATTGCTTGTTTTCCAAACAAAACAAAAATTTAGTATATAGTAAAATAAGTTGAGAGGATTACTCTTCTTAATTGACCTTACCAAAATTGATGACTAAATATTAAGAAAAACAGATAACAAAGAATCTTTACAGTAAAAATAACTTACTCTGTTTGAATAAATTTGATTCACTCCTTAGCGCGATCAGATTCTAAAATAAATGATGTATGGAGTGAGAAATAATAATAAAAAAAAAAAAGTTAAAAGAGAGATGGAGAGAAAGAGAAAAAAAAATGGAAAGAAACTCTATCCGTGGGTATGTGACTTTTAAAAGATTTGACGTTGTTACAAAATTATCTTATCTTCAATCAATTAAAATCTCTCTCCACCTCAATCGTATAAACTTTTTAATAATAATAAAATTCTTATCCTTTCAACTAATATTGTTGCTTAATTATTTTACTAACAGATTTGGGTGTTACATATTTAGTTATTAGTGGTGTAATTCTTTTATATTTATAATATTATAAACATAATAGATTTTCCTAATAAACATTTGAAGGTGTGCACAAATTTTTATGACAATATATAATCATAATTCTATTTGTAACCTCTTTATAACCGATGTTCACATTTTTTTTATTTTTTATTTTACTCTTATACTAATATTTTATTTTATCATTTTGTATTGGACATTGTGTTGTTTTATTATTATTATTTGTATTATAAATTTTCATTGGAATCTGAGAGCGGTTACTAAATAAGGAACAAATTTGAATCTATGTTGGTCAGTTTTTTTTTTAAAAAAACGTTTTCTTTGTTTTTAAAACTATAATACACAACACTTTATCTTCAAAATTTCAAAATCTAATTGTTCGTGTTCCTCATTTTTTTTTCCATTGTTATGCTGTGTTGGAATTGAGGTGAGAATTTGTGGAAGAAGGAAGAAATTATTTGTGAAAATTAGTGAGGATGTGTGAGGTTGTTTGGATTAAGGGATGATAGAGTAGATTTGTGATGATGATTTATTGAAATTTGTGAGTTATATGATAGTTAGAAAAGAATTTAGAAATTATAGTTAGAAGAGAATTTAGAAATTATTTTAAAGGTATTTACAAATTTATCCTTATTATTAAAAAAATATTTAAATAATGCGTTATGGTATATATTTTTTAGGTTTGAGTCAGTTATTTTTTCTAATATATAATATTCATAGTTACTTTTATTTTGTAATAAAAAATTAAAAAAATATAATAAAAAATAATTCAGTGTTAAATTGAAATAAATTTATTAAATATATTAAAATTTATGAAAATAACATTTATTATTATATACATTTGTTATTTTATATAATTATATATATATTTTATTCATATTATCTTTTTAATTTTTAATTATATATTGTTATTAATAGTATAATTAAATATTTTTATTACATAAATTTTAATAAACATACTCACCTACAATAATAAAAGCTAAACTAATTTTGAAATCGATTTTCGTAACCATGTGCATATCAAAATCAATTTTGGGCTACTAGACACCATTATAAGTCAAAATCGATTTTCCCATCTTTATCACAAGTCTCAAAATTGATTTTCATACTAAACATATAAATAGAATCGATTATATTGTCCTACAAAGGATATTAAAATCGATTTTTTTGTAAAAAAATGTCACATAAAATTGATTTTTATTCTCTATACACTCTATGTAAAATCGATTTTACCTTCTATCTTTCAACATGTTGTACTCATGCAGGGTGTAGTGTTAGGGAGATATAGGCATAAAATAGCATTAGTCTTATGTGTAATCACCGTTAATCCTTCTATATGAGAGGAGAAACGAGTATTCATCCCACCTGCTCAGTCATCCTGAGCATTTAGTTGTGTGAAAAGTGGGCTCCATGGGGATGTTGTGGAGAAGTGGGGTTGTTTTCCATGCTGCTGTGCTGAGAAAGTGGACATAGGTTTCTACTCTATTATATGTATTTTGTCTCCTATTTTCACTTAGAAGTTTACGCTTGGTTAGTTGTTTTATAGGGTTTTTATGTGCACTTTCTCTACCTTGTTTTTTTAAAGTTTTTTAGGCTAGATTGTGATGGTTTTGTATAAGGGTTGGGATATCCCTGAAGTATCCCTTTAATTTACTTAATTCTTTGCTGATAAAAAAAAATCCTGAACATCCTCATAATTACCCTCAAACTAATGGAACCAAATAAGTAACTAACTCACTCGCGAATCGAGACTTCAACCCGATCGTTAGTGTTTTGTTTTCTTTTACTTCAAAATCAAAGTTCTGTTTCACCATATATTCCTTTTCATGCTTCAACTTTACTACCTTAAAAAATGTCTCTTATTTTCCATTGTTCATTGTTGGATTCTTTGAATTTAATTTATTTCCTTCTATTATTTTATGTCAAAAATGTTTCGCAATGAGGAATTGAATTTTGTGCAGAGTTTATGTTTCTGATGACATAGGCAATTGACTTTGCTTTGGTGTTTGATTTATAATACCTTTTTGTAAGTTCCATCTCACTCAATCGTGGTGGGATAATTTGTCTTTGTTTGTCCACTCAATTATAAGATTAATTTTAACAAAATTAACTCTAAATTATTGAAGATAACCACCACATTTATTTAAATTCACTTATAAAATTATATTGAATTTTGTCTTTTTTCTTAAAGAAGTGCACAAATTTATTTCTTAACAATTAAAATCATACTTGAACAAATTGTCTAATTAAAAATAAATATAAATAATTTTTATAATTTTTTAAATAATTGTTTCTAACGTTTATAATTTTTTTCATTTTAATAAATTATATAATAAAATGGAAAATATAAGTTATAAATAATCATTGAACAAAGAGAAATATGTAAACTAAATATTACAAATAAAACAAAAAAAATCATTGAACAAATGAACTATCTAAAAATGAACTATCTAGAAGAAGAATAAGAATTTATAGAGATTAATCATATATAACTATTATGCTGAATATATTTATATAAATTTTAATAATAAATATATGATAATATTTAAAAAATCAGATACATGTAAATTTATAAGTAATTAGAATAGTACAATATAATATAAGTTTATAATAATATATTTAAAAAATTATATAGATATACATAAGTTTTTAATAAATTAGAATATTACAGTATAAATTTATAATAATATTTAGAAAAAACTTGTGTTCCAGTAACAATAATATACATACACATAATGTATATTAATATTTTTTTATTTATTCACAAACTAAAAAATATTTTAAAATAATACATACTCATCCAAAGAAAATATCTATAAAACTTTTTATAGATTCAACTTTTGAATCTATAATTTTATATAGTGGTGTATAAAGTACAACAATAAATTTCAAATAATAATAGAAGATATTTAAGTATTAAATAAATATATAAAAGAATATTAACGAATATTTTTTAGAATCCTTTTATTAAGTATGTCTAATAAGATTAAAAAATTGGCTAATTTATAACTTTGATCTACACAATTATAGAGTGGGTAATTTCAAGACTTTGAATACCCAAACACATGCATGTGTTTTATGTGTGCAATACATTTCTTAATCTATACTATTTAAACACTTAATTAAATTGTTAAGATCCTTATGATCAAACTTGCAACTTAATGAAAAAAATCCTAAAAATGAAATGTTATCAAATAATTCCAAACTTAAACTAAAGGATAAATTACTTGAGAGAATTAAGTAATGAAAATAACAAAAAGGCTAAACATTAAAAAAAAATAAGAAATTAAGAAATTAAGAGATATTAGAGAAAAATCCACACTCACACAAATTGAAAAATATTCATATATAAATGATCCAAGACAATTTAGCTACATGTTACAATCTAATTTTGAAATCGATAAAGATTAGAGTAAAAATGTTAGAAAGATAAAATAAGATAGAAGGTAGAGAAAGAAAGTTTGAAAAAATTGGAAATAAGAAAAAAAAATGAAAAACGAAGATAAAAGGCCTTTGGTCAAAAATTCTTAAAATTAGTCTATTTTACTTAATTGAAACGACATACAAAATTTTGGTAAAGATATGTCTAATAAGAAAATTTGTATATAATTTGTATAAAATTTTGGTAAAGTTAAATTGATAAAGAGATAAAAAAAAATATTATGTCAAATGCAAGTGGAGAAGAGAATGGTTTGAGTGGGAGAAGGACCAAGTGGACGAATTCATGTATATTCTGGAAGGTCAAACCTTGAAATCTGGCTGGGACGACAAATGGCTATGGAGAGATCCGCAAAACAGTAAGTATTCTGTCAAATCTGCATATGAAATCCTTTCTAGTTCTACCCCAGGTGCTTTTAATGTTATGTTTAGTGTCCTGTGGGGGTCTGTTGATTCCACTATCGACACAATGCTATGCTTGGAGGGCATTACAAGACAGGATAACTACAAAACAAAATCTGCTTAGAAGGTCGGTTCACGTTGTGATTCTCTGTGTGTTTTATGTGGTAGCGAGGAGGAAACAATCTCCCACTTGCTGATATCTTGTCCAATTGTGAATGCTGTTTGGAATTTATGTCACAATTGGATTGGGGTCAGCTTTGTAAACCATTTTGCTATGAAGGAACACTTTGAACAATTTCATTATACTTGGTTTAGCAAAGGTAACAAGTTATGGAAATGTGTGTGAGTTTCCATCATTTGGTGCATTTAGAAACATAGGAATGGGATTGTTTTAACCAAGCAAAAGTGGATGCAAGTGAAATCTTCTCTATGGTTCAAATGCAGTCATGGACTTGGTTAAAAAACAAGGTTCCAAGTTGTATTTCTCCTTTTCAGATTGAGTCCAAAGCCCAACTACTTTTATTATTATGACAGCAAAACGTTGATAGTCGTGTGGATTGAGAGGTTGGTCTTTTGTTCCTTTTGCTTGGCCCGGTAGGTGTGCGTTCTGTTTCTTGTCATGCTTTGGTTTTTTGTCTTCTTGTTTGAGAGGCTAAATTCTCCTTTGTTGTAGAGCCGTTTAGCGTTCTTTGTTTTACATGACGCTTTTTCGTGAAAGGTAGAGGTTTTTTGTGCTTTGTTTTGTCATGTTTGTCTGTACTTTAGAGCGCTCAGAAATGTTATCTGAATTCTTTCTTATATAAAGGTTAGAACACCCCTTTGTGTTCCTTTTATATTTATATTTATTTATTATTTGTTATATTTATATTTATTTATTATTTGTTAAAAAAAATTGTAAGAAATAGATTTTCGGATGTTGTATTAAAATTGTTAAAATTTTATTTTTTTATAAGTGTTAATTTCATTTTAAGTTTAAATAAGCTTTAAATCCTTTAATATTTTTATTTAAGTATCTATTAAATTATTTTATCCTACTGAGTAACAATTTTTTGTCAAAGATCCTCACCCTTTGTTCTCTCTGATAATAGTCTGACATGGTTGTTTTATTGTATAGTCTTCTTCATAGAGAATGCTTTTTTTTTTATAGTATTTAATTTTAAAAAAAAATGATGTTGTTCCATATTCAATCTACATGCTTGCTATCAGACATGGAAAAGATATTTATAACTTATTTAAACTCTTTATTTATTTATTATTATTATTATTCCAATTTTAAAGAAACTTGCTCACTACGTTTTTCGCTAAACACTCTGTTAGTCAAATTTATTACCCGTGTAAATAATTATAATTTTTCATACGATAATATTTTTTTTGGTTAGGATTTCTGCTACGGATAACGTTAAATAATAATTTCAAAGGATATTACTAAAAAGTGAGAACTTTAAAGGAAAAAAGAACTTGTTGTTGACCTTTTCTTCCTCCACCTCTGTATCGATGAAATTATTTTGTTCTTAAAAATTTACAATTTTAAAATGTATATTTTCTATTTACTTCTTCATTTTTAATGTAAAAATATATTTTAAATTATAAAATTTGAAATATCTATTTTAAAAATATACATAATTTCAAAGGATGACACTAAAAAGATAGAACTTTAAAAGAAAAAATAACTTATTATTGACCTTTTCTTCCTCCACATGTAACTTGACATCGATGAAATATTTTGTTCTTAAAATTTACAATTTGAAAAATTATTTTTTACTATTTACTTCTTTATTTTTAATCTAAAAATATATTTTAAATTATAAAATTTGAAATATTTCTTAAAAAAATACATAATTTAAAACATATTCTCAAATTTAAAAATACTTTCTAAATTATATGATAAAAAATATTTTATAAATTATGTAATCTAGAAATATCTGCATCTTATATTCCATAATATATTTTTCTAAAAAAATTTATTCTGATTATAAAATTTAGAAGATATTTCTAATATGAAAATATTTTTTTATAATTTAGAGTTTTTTCAAAATTATTAATTTTAAAATAAAGAATATCAATATAATGCAAAGTATTTCTAATATTTTAAGAAAAATATCACAATAAGCTATTGATGTGCAGATGGAACAACCTCATTATTTCAAATTCGCTCAGCAAGTGTAGGTTTACTGATTGAAATTTGTCCACAGAATTAGAGAAGTCAACTGCTCAACTTTGATGTTTGAATGTTATTATTTTTTATAGAAATTTTTAAACATTTTATAAAAAAATATGTTATTTAGATCTTTTTAAATTGAAGTTTTTATATTTATAATAACAATTTAATTATTTAAAATTATAGAATGTTAAATTTTATCTAAAGATAATAATTTGAATTTTTTTATACTTTATTTTCTTATACTACGTTTTTTTTTTTGAATAGTGGGTAATCAATTTGACTAACATATAATTACTTTTTGGTTTCACAACAATGTAAGAATTGTTGAGATTAGAATTAAATTTTTTTTATCGACAATAAAAAATAATAAATGTAATCACTTCAGGGGTGGTCTAACCCTTATACAGAATAATAGACCTACTTCACTCCCACCTAAAAGACACGTCACTGGACACCTGATTAAAAAACACTCCTGTGTTTGAATGTTATTATTTTTTATAGAAATTTTTAAACATTTTATAAAAAAATATGTTATTTAGATCTTTTTAAATTGAAGTTTTTATATTTATAATAACAATTTAATTATTTAAAATTATAGAATGTTAAATTTTATCTAAAGATAATAATTTGAATTTTTTTATACTTTATTTTCTTATACTACGTTTTTTTTTTTGAATAGTGGGTAATCAATTTTACTAACATATAATTACTTTTTGGTTTCACAACAATGTAAGAATTGTTGAGATTAGAATTAAATTTTTTTTATCGACAATAAAAAATAATAAATGTAATCACTTCAGGGGTGGTCTAACCCTTATACAGAATAATAGACCTACTTCACTCCCACCTAAAAGACACGTCACTGGACACCTGATTAAAAAACACTCCTGACTTTATTAAAAAACAAACCCCCTAAAAACAAGCACATGAGCTCAATAATATATCAAGAAATCATCATCATATAGACCAGAGGTTTGAGACACTAATTGAAAAAAGAGAAGAATCCAGATAGAGACTTGGACGTAATCCAAGGTCAAGCCTTCACTTGAACCAAGACAACCACTTCTAAACCATCGACAACTCCTCCTTTAAAAATTACGTCATTTCTATGTTTCCACAACTCGTTTACTACTGTAGTTCATATCACTCTCACACCTCATTTACCGAAGTGATGCATTACACAATCTAAACTGAGAGAAATTTAGCAGTGGATCATTATGGGACACAAAGTGCACTTCAAGCCATGCAAAACAACGGCTCCACACTAGCCAAGCAAAGCTGCACTTGAAGAACAAATGACTATTTGACTCCTCCTTCACCCTACAAAGGCTACAGAGAGGGCTTTCGACCATAACACCACGCTTTTCCAAGTTAATCCTAGTGGCTAACTTATTTTCCAACACTCTTCATACAGTAATAAGTGCAGAAGACATAGCTTTACACCTCCAAATATTTTAAATTTATTTAAAATACTGATACACTGATAATCAACCAGATTATAACATAAAATAGAAATATATATTTTTAAAATAAAACAATTTTAAAATTATATTAGTTAAATCAAAATTAGTAATGTTTTTTAATTTACACTTCTGAAATTAACATTATCCTTTCATTTATTCTTTCTTGTTGTTACACTTGATGTTTCACTAAGACAAAAACTGGCACTCCCTATTTCTACGTCCAACAAACCATTAAAGCTATAAGGAGGTAGGTAGTGATATGTTAATTAAAAATATTATTATAATGATTTATCAAAGTGTATGTATTTTAATTTTTGGATGTTAAAGAAATTTTTTCCTAAAGCAAAACACAGTTAAGGATAATAGAGAGCAAAAGCGTTTGAAATATACCCGCATACCTTCTTAAGTTTTGCAGCAATGGCCAATTAGCAACAAAATAACGTGTAACTGAATACATAAATCTCTGATTCTTGGCAATCATCTATCATCTAGTGCGTACTGCACTAGAGGCAGTGTTTCAATGGGCAATAGGATCTTCATCAGCAGCCACCATTTGCTTCATCATTCTCAATGATTGCCAAGAAAATAATGTGTAGTCGAGTACATCTATTCTGGTGTCTACTCATCTAATCTCTACAATAGGCTGAGCACTGATCAAACATTGAAAATCTTCCTAACCTTCTTCATGTTCCTACGACAAACAGGGCAAGTACCAGATGCCTCAGCTATCCTGCATTTACATGCATCACCACACAAGAATAATCATTAACCAATGCACTGAGCTACAGGCCAATGAAGATGTGATCTTAACAAAAAATTGTTAATACATACTCTTGAAAAGTGGATTAACACGTTTTTTAAGCAAAAAACCATCTCAAATAAATTACGGATTAGTTTGGAAAATACTTCTATTAAAGAGAAAAAAAAAAAGACAAAATCAGTGCATGTATTATGCTGTTAGTATGAAATAACTTCCCCATTTAGCTTATACATTATCTAATTTTAGTTTTCTGAAGTTGATTTCATTTTTTTTATCTCTCTCATTTTTTATGGTGAAGTTTCTCCGAATAGATGATCTACCTGTTCAATCTTTCTTCTGAAATGATAATTATTGGAAATGTGAAGCTTTTTGTAAATAAAATTGCTCTAGAAATATGACAGTGTTAGTAGTTATTGTAGCAATGAGTTTACCTAGTTCCACATGCAAAACAAGCCACGCAGTGGCCACATGGAAGGAAGAAGCAGTCCCTTGGAGCATCAAAGCAAATAGCACATAGACGCCGTGTATTGTTACTGGTTTCACCATCACCTGAAAGCTTCCCATCAATGGGGCCTCCTGGAAGAAAGTCAAGATCCTCCTCGTCTTGTGGCAAGGAATCATATGACGAACCCCAACTTGAAAGATCATCATCTTTGTGAGAAAGCAGAGGTGCTCTCTGAGGTTCTGTTCCCCCAGTTATAACTACTGCTCTATCTACATGAGCAGACTGAAGATTGTTCAATAAATTGAAGGTCCAAAACACAAGCAAAGTCAATCCACCTGCAGGAAGATGTAGAATAAATAGTAAGATGAAACCGTTTAAGATTGGTACAGGTTGTAAAAGGCTGACTTAGTAACGACTAAGGAGTTTACCAATGCCAAAAATATAGGTTACCCATCTTGGTCCATAGGACAGTTTGATATACCATTCATTGGATGCATTCTGAACCAAAGAAAAGTTACATAAGTAGCAAAAGCAAAGAATATGCATTTCACTAGGGTCTAGGGAATTAGACTTTTCTTGGAGAGGGAAAGGCACATGATTTACAAGTTTCAACCAAAATGCAATGCTAGGTTGCAACATTAATAATTTTACTTCCCATTTATCATTTATATGTTGTAATGATCACCATTTCTTTCAATCAAGTATATGATAATTCCATTGATAACCATTTCTTTGAAGTAAGCAAATGATAATAATCTTGCCTGTTGTGGACCAGGAGTAACTAAAACAGCTGCACTTCCATCAAGAAAGCAAATATCTAAAGTGCATGGACTACTGGTAAGAGCGCATTTGTAGTAAGCATTTGTTGTATTATGCAAAGAGGAGCTTACACTGAGGTTTAATGCCACCTATTCAATAAGAATGGACAAAAGGTAAGTAACAAATGATTGATTAGTTAACAAATTACTACAATGCTTGATAACATATAAGCCAATTGAAATCATAATAAGAGGGGGAAAACGTGACTGATGTATGGGAAACATAAAGTAATAAAAACTGGTAAGATTGCTTGGATCAAACCCCATCTTTCCCATACTCAGAAGACTCTGGTTCAGAATTATAATTACTTTTACACCATTTTAATAGAATGCAGGGTCTTTCCTGAAACAATAACAATGTCCAAATACAGTACTAATCAGGTCTGGTGATTATTTCAGTTGTACTGAAGTCTATGTGTTCAAATTATAGTGTTTGAACTTTTGTGAGTTCTTTGTTTATTTTCCTCAGTCATGAAAGGATTTAGGATACACGAGATTAGATTCTTGCAAGTGCTTACAAAAACAAGGAAGGGATGTTGGTAAAAGGATTAAGAAAAATTCACAAAGAAGGAAATGGAATGTGGTCTGAGGGCAAGGTCATTTCTGCTAAGGACTAGGTCCGTCTAGATACTTTTAGATTCAAGTTCACATTTTCCTTCTTTGCAGTTTACGACAGTCTGACAGCAAAAATAGTCTTGTCCGACTAGGTGAGATCTGTTTCATGCATCAAATAACATCATTGTGCTTGTTTTAAAACTAAATGTATGGTATAGGAATACAGAATTACCTCCACGTCCTCATCCAAATTACCCAATGCCACGTAATAGCTGGACGACCAGAATATTTCCTGCGTAATCATACCACTTCCTACAAAGAAGCAAAGCAACATCAGCATAGGTACAATAAACACAAAAGTTGTTTTTCTGTGTCTTACCTTGAATCACATTCCATGAAAGAGTTGTATTAGGTTCTGTTGGGTTCTCCAGCCACCGAGTGAAGGCCTCCTTCCCTGAAAAAGCAAGGGCATCAGAATGATATGTCGACAAAATATACTTAGCCATGAAAATTTTGGTACAACCATATAGAATAATAACCATGTGCATATGCTTGAATTTCGTGATAACTAAAACGAGGGATGTGCTGCGACTTTAACCGGGATCCTATGGGAATAACAAACTAACTAAAAAAATTACAACATCACAGCCTCTGCTCCAAAGAAGAATAAAAGTAAATAACTAGTTTATTAAAATCAATTATTTTCACCAATTGAATATGATTTCAAAGTATATATTATAATTAGGATAAAAAAAAAAACATTCGTGGAGGAAGTAATAAAAAAACTCTAAATTCAGTCACTAAAATACAAAGGAAACTTATAAACGACTTAGCAGAAAATAAACATTAACCTAAATAAATTGTAGTACTTCACACTTAGTGAAATTAGACTTCGAAAGCAAAGAAGTTTCTTATTTTTACTTTTCCTAATTAGTTAAATTACTAGATAATATCACATAAATGTTATATATATATATATGTGTATGTATGGACGAATGGTAAAATTAATTATCGATTGTTAAACATTTTTTCTCATGATTTGGTTCTTAGGTCGATGGAAACTTCGGCGGTTATCTTATGTATGTCAAGCAGACACAATAATTGATTCCAAAAGAAACTTCACTTTTACTGGAAAAATTAATATATACACTACATAAATTTAGGGAGCGAACCTTGAGTGCTTTAAGCTACCTTTCACATTAAGTACCACTCTCCTATCAAAGAGGAGGGTGTGTTAAGATAATACATTAAGTGCAAAGATTTTAATAAGGCAAGTTATTTTGAATAATTTTTAGAATTTGTTTGGTTAATGTTTTCCGGGGATGTTCATATTAGCCTAATGGCTAATTGCTAATGGGTCTCAATCCCAAGTTATTGTTAACGTAAGTGTTAATGGGCCTCGATCCTGATTTATTATTATCCTTAGTGTTAATTAACTTTTGTCTCGAAACTTTAATGTTAATTGACGTCTGTCTTGATTTATTATTAGCCTAATTGTTAATGAGTCTGAGTCTTATTCTATCATTACCCTAAGTATTAATGAGTCTCAATCTCGATTTATTATTAGCCTAAATGCTAATAGATGTCAACCTCAATATTATTAGTCTAAGTGCTAATGAGCATGAACCCTTGATCTATTATTAGCTAAGCGCTAATGGGCCTCGGTCCCTATCTTTTATTATCCTAAGTGTTAACGAGTCTCATTTCCAATTTATTATTAGCCTAAGTGTTAATGAGTATCAATATCAATTTATTATCAGTCTAAGTGTCAATGAACCTTGATTCCGATTTATTATTAGCCTAAATGCTAATGAACTTCAACATTAATCAAAATATTAATAGGCCTCAATCTTGATTTATTATTATCGTAAGTACTAATAAACCTCAATTTCAATTTATTACTAGCCTAAGTGTTAATGAGTTTCAACACCGATTTATTAACCTAAGTGCTAATAGGCCTAGAATCTGATTTGTTAATAGCCTAAATGTTAAATCGCTTAGCCTTCAAACTTAAAATGTTTTTTACTTCGATAAAGCTAGTTAGCCCATTGTATTGACAATGATTATGATATTTTGACACCCTATTCCACCTTACACCCACAACAAAATATTAATATTTGTAATAAAAAAAATTTAAAAAAAAAATCTCCTTAATGAAAATATAAACAAAATGCAAAATGTTAAAATAATTTTCAAAATTAAAAAAAATTATAAATTTCTATAAATGATTAAAATATTAATATTTGTTATGGGTGTAGAGTGGAATATGGATGTCAAAAAATCATTTTTGTATTGACAATGCATGTTCAAAGTACAAAAAAACAAATAAAAACAACATTCAATTGACAACCATAAAATAGTATTACATCCTCATTCCCTATCCACTATCAAGCTTATTACAACAACTTTTCATAGTTCAATTGTCGAATAGTTAATTGATGGAGTGATCACTTAATCTTGTTCTAAAGCTACTTGAAATCAAAGTTGTCAAACTCGAGAGTCTACATAGACTCGTGAGAATTCTATAAACTCGACTCGTAAACTCGTAAGAGTTTACTTCACATGAAAAAAATATTTTAATAATATAATTAATCAAAGTAGTTAAAACAAATAAATTCACAACACTAAAATAACTACATTTTTACTTTTACTTTTAATAGATAAAGATGCACTTAGATTGTCCTCGTCTATAATGGTCACTATAGATTACGATTTTTTAGGCAACTGTCGCCTATATCTGTGTCTACCATACAAACTACGGTTATTAGGTCATAACTATCGTCTATATACTTTTCTATTTCCCACTCCAGGCTTTTTCGTTTTCGCGCTTTCTTCTCCGTTTCTCCCATTGATATCTTCTTTACAACCTCTCATTGTTGTCACTACTCTCATTCCTTGTAATGTGTCTTTCTTATTATTTTTTATGTTGTTTTTCATATTTTTTGTGCTTTCTTGATGGGGTTTTCTCCCTTTTCATTGTTGAATGAGTGTTTCCAAGTTCGAAATTGTGGCTTGTGTTCTACTCGTCATTGTTGTTGTACGTCATCGCTGAAACTCTTGAATTCCTCCACACCTTTATTCCTTTAACACAACTCGAAGTCGTTATCTCTCGAAATCAAACTTGATGGTTATTTCTTTACATTAATTGTTAGATTATCAACAATAACAAAGAAAGAAAAAGAAAAACAAGATTAAAGAAAATATTTTAGAATTATCTATACTATAACCGTCGCTTATAGTGGTCTAATGACTACATTTTTGTGACCGTCATTTATAATTCAAAATTATAAACGTGTAAACTACAATTCTAAAACTATCGGATAAGGCGTTTAAAAACTACTATCTAGAGACATTTTTACAATTGTAATTTCTTCTTGTTCATATATATATATATATTACATATCTAACATGCAGTTAAACTCAAAATTATTTTGAGAGGAGAAAGCCAGCCAAAAATAGGGAAATCTGAGGGATAAAGTTTGGTATGCCATACCTTGTGCAACTATAAGGAAAACTGAAGAGCTCTTTGAACTAACGTGATACGAAATATTTATTACACTCCCTCTGTTTAGATAAATTTTCCATTCCTGTGGAAGAGATAACAAAGGAGTTGGAAGACTTTCGTAGTATCTAATTTCATAATCATGTGAAGGTCAAAGATGAAACCTGAAAGGGAAAGGGAGAGGCAATTGGAAAAAGTACATTAACTTACCTTTTCTGCGCCAGTGGGAAGAGACACATTAAGAGTTTCACCCCAAGAGCTAACAACATCAAGTGGGGGATCCCCATATGTACCGTAAAGAATGGCTCTTGGTCCAGGGTTTGCCACCAAATTTTCTACCTAGTGCAAAATGAGAAAAAAAAAATCCATATTATCTACACTTTCACTAGCTACAAATCCAAGCACAGATATATATAAATACCAATGGTGACTCTCACCTTCACAGATTTCACGAATACCGAACTAGGTTGGAAAACTATCGAAGATTCTGGACCAAGCATGATGGTCATGGACCCATAAACCCCCAGTATCATAGTCATCGACACTGTAGCTTGAAATATGTTCAAAAATCAAAATCTAAAAAACAAAATATAAACTTTTTTGCTTATGGTAAATTACAAAATCTACCAACACTTCATATAATCGGGAGTGACTGTGGTCCAATTATGTCAATCTATCATTTGGTAGCTGTTTCAAATTTATATATGTAGGCTGTGAAAAAAAAAAGTGTATAAATGCAATTATCCAACATAGAAAAGGTCTGTTACCAATTAATAATTGGAGAAAATTTAAAAAATAATTTATAATTATTCTAATTATAACTAGAGTTTTAATTTAATAATCCATACAGCAAATTTTAAACTAAATAACTTATTATCCAAGAGAAATTCAAATTCTAATTAAAAACAATATAAAAACACGTAATATTTTGGAGTTTAATGGTAATGCACCATTCTCGAAGTAATTCAAGGTGTTTTTTTACTAAATTTTATCAATAAATTATAAAAAAAATGAAGATAACACCGTGAATGCATTAAAAACTACGATAACAGACAGAACACTGGGATTGAAGATTCCGTTACCGAATAACCAAAAGCTGAAGACAACGGCGAAGCAGGAGCAGGTTTCGTCTCTAACAGAGCTATCGCCGATACTCCAGATGCCTCTGCTGGAAGTGCCGCGCACACGCTCCGCCTCGCGTGACCGGCCCGGCGGCGCCTGAGAGCTGGCGGACGCAGTTTCTTCCGGCGGTAGCACGGTGGTGGAGTGAGGGTCCGGCATTATTGTAGAGAGAAAAGGACGAGTGGTGCGAGAGTATGAGGAGTGAATTAATGGGTGCATGGTGAAGTGAAGCGTTATTAGTGTTCAACTGCGGGTCTTCTAATGAGGTTTGGTGGCGGGAATGGTAGTTAGAGAAGTGAAATTATGGTGGTTGCAAACAAATCTTACTTTGGTTATGTGAGACAAAAGTTGATGCAGCTCTTTGCAATTGAAGAGTGAGATTTGACTTACTCAACCCTCGTGCTTTTCTACTGTACCTAACCCAAAGTCTTCACTTCTTTTGGATTTTAATTTTGGTTTTATCCAAAACGATAACGTGTATATCATTTGGCCCAGAATAAAATATAATTTTATTTTAAAAAAAAAAGCTCTTAAATTTGTTAAAGATAAAAATTATTGTTTTCTTTAAATAAATTCGATTAAACATTGATGACAATGCATTAGAGACACCGGTAGTAGAAAGTGGGGTCTGTGTGTAATGACACCAGAAAGATCTTTACATAAGTGTCTAATCACTATTTATAATGAGTGTTTTGATTTTATAATTATTATTTCTATATTTATTTTAATTACGATTTCTATTAATTGGAAGTTTTTTTTTTTTATAATAATAGTGTATGGAAATTAAACTTTACTTTTAACTATAAATGAAGTATAAAATTTACAAAAAGTTAAATATAAAATCTTATGTGAAATTTTTATTTTAAAAATAAAAAATAATTCGTGTTTTTAGTTGAATTTCAACTTCTCAAGGAATCTTGAGCTTTATTGACCCAATTGTGAATTTTGTTAAAGATTATAGTTATTGTAATAAGATATATTAGAGAACAAATGACAATGTCTAACCGTTTGGATCTGGGTGATTAGTGTTCATTCAGATTAAAAATAAAAAGTATTTTTGTTTGGATGAGAGAGTTTGCACATATTAGGTGGTATGGAAAGGCAAAGGAAAGTGAAATTTAGTTCTTTGCTGGTTTGAGAAGATTTGCAAAGAAAGTTAACCATTTACTATGTTACCCATTTGTCAACTATCATAACTCATGTACCATAACAATGGAAATTCTTTGCACAACACCATGCAATAGAGATTCACACAAGATTTCTGAGTGCTTTGCCTAACATAGATTTGTACGAGATTCCTACTTTGACCCGTGCATATTGGATTGTGATGGGTGATGAGTTAATGAAGTGATAAATATGGGAGGGGAGGAGATGTGAGTTGAGGGAAGAACTTGAAGGTCATCAGAAGTGTGCAGTGTGGTTGGGGGTGGTGCACTCGTTGTCGATGGTGTTGTGTGTGGCTCGAATTGTTGGTGGTGCTCGGTGAGCAATTGTGGTCTGCAGTAGTCATAAAGTCAGTCAGTGATGGTTGCATCGTCAATACGGTGATTTATTTTTTTTAAAAAATCTACATGATAATTGATAATGGTAATTAAGTTTAAAGAGATAAATATTTTTGAAATATAAATATTAAATAAGTTATTTATCAAATTAAAATTTGTTTATATATAACTTGTAACACTGATTTTCATAAATATATTATAAATAAGGATATAATTTAAAAAACTTTATAAACATTATTTTAAATTTATAAAATAATTATAAGTATACAAAATATATAAATGTTTTAAAATACTACTTTATAGATACTTTATATATAATATTTAATTTAAAAAAAAAATCAAGTAAAAAACTTTATAAATATTATTTTAAATTGATAACATAATTATAAATATAAAGAATATTTAAATATTTAAAAATACACTTTGCGAAGTTTATGTATAATATATATTTATTTTTAAAAATGAAGTAAGAAAACTTTGTAAATATTATTTTGAATTTATAACATAATTATAAGTATAAAGAATATTTAAATATTTGAAAATATCACTTCACAAGGTTTACGTATAATATTTTTTTTTAAATTAAGTAAAAAAACTTCATAAAATTATTTTAAATTTATAAATAATTATAGGTATAAAAAATATTTAAATATTTGAAAATACCACTTTACAGAGTTTACGTATAATATTTAACTTTTTCCAAAAATCAAATAAAAAAAACTTTATAAATATTATTTTGAATTTATAAATAATTATAGAAAATATTTAAACATTTGAAAATACAACTTTACAGATTTACGTATAATATTTTTTTTTCTAAAATTCAAGTAAAAAGGCTTTATAAATATTATTTTAAATTTATAACATAATTATAAGTATAAAAAATATTTAAATATTTATTTTCGTGAGATGTCTAGAATAATAATAATAATAATATTAATAAAATTAATAATATAAATAATATTAAATATATAAATAATATTAATAAATTTTATGTTATTAATTATATTAATATTAATAATCAGTAAGTATTATAACATCATAATAAAATTTGATTAATGTATGGTTAAAATTTCTTTAGTGTTTCAAACAACTTAGACTAAATTTCGAATGTCATCCGATATAATTTATTTTTAATATTAATAATAATTAATAAAAATATATATAATAATTGTTAATTTCAACAATAATTCGATATCATTTATTTTTAACATTAATAATAGTTAATAAAAATATATATAATAATTGTCAATTTCAACAATAATTTGAAAACAGGCGCTCATACAATCTTTTAGCTTGTTTTCTCTCATTCAAATTTATGGATGTGGTGTATCTATTTATTGGTAAATTATTGTATTAGTTGTAATTCATTTTTTTTTAAACTTCATTTTACAATGTAGCTTGGAATTGGATTTGTGGTTTGTTATTAGGAGATAAGCCCTGCAGGGTGTGTGTAGAAGGTTTTATCTATTCCTTTATTACAACTTTTTTTTTATTATTTTATTTTATTAATTAAATAGTTATGTGATATTATCTCACCTATATAATACATTAGGAACTTCTAAATGATAAAATATTCAAATTATCAAATAATAATAACAATAATGTGATTTTAAGCATTATATTGACAAATATTGTATTATAAGTTTTAAATGTTATATATATATATATATATATATATATATATATATATGATCTAACAACTATTATATATTAATATATTCAGGCTCAATAACTCTTCACTTTAACTTAATGACAGAAAACGTCCATTGACTCTTCTTATTACGTTGTACTTTCATTTATAGAACTTAAATTATAACTAAAATTTTGATGTCTCATCTAGTACCTTAAATTAATATTTACATTATACATAGTCAATTTAGTATTATTTTCTTACTAAGTATTAACTTTTCATGTCATATGCAAATAACTCACTTAAATCAATCACTTCTAATTAATAATTACTTTTCCATTTTCACATAATAAATCATTGAACAACATATAATTCATCAAAATCAAAATTATGCACCATACATATATTTTCTTTAAAATTCATTTGAAATGAGTTAAATTAAAAATGAATATTCTTTAATATGAGAGAAATATATTGATATGTTCAAACAATACATCGTTGATCGAGTAAGACTTATCACTTGAACGACGATATTTTAAAAGAAGATAAAATTTACACATCTTTTTTTTTACTTCAATAATGAATTATTGTTTGATTGTCGAAACTCATTGTTTAAACATTCCTAGAGCAATAATCTATCTATAGGAGATAATTAATATTATATTTTTTTCACTTTATAACTTATCGTTTAAGTAACATAACTCATCACTAAGAAGGATTAAAATATAACCCAATTATGAATACTATTGCTTGAGATACCAAAAATCTTCGTTTAAATGATATAAGCATATATTAACAAACCAGAAAATTATTCTAAAAAACAAAAGTTAACTATTTTCATTTCAAACTGTCTCGGTATAAGTTCTACTTAAAATCAAACTTATATTGTTTCAATTGGTAAGTTCTCAAACTTATTCAAAACATAACTTATTCAAAACACGGAAAGTTAAAATAAAAATTTCTCTTCATATTCCAAATTCATAAACTTAATAACAATCCAAAATCTACGCATGTTATTACAACCATTCAATTCATGCTATCTAATAGTATTTATGTGAAGAGAAATATAGTATGTACAGATAAATTTGTTTTTAAAACATTTTTATTTGAATAATAGAAATTTAGAAAATTATACAACACTCATAAAAAAATTATAATACAGAAATCAATACTATTTACACTTTAAAAACTATAGAAAAAAATCAAACATAAAACAAAATAAAAGATAAGAAAATGACACTAATTTTTTTTTACTAATTTGATTCTAACTGAATTTATATTTAGTTTCAATCACTACAACCTTTAGTTTTTATTATAACTATAAAATATAATTTTTACATATAAAAATATTTATTTGTTAATAATTCAAATTCACAATTTATATATTCATAAGTGTTTACTTATAAAATGAACATTTATTTTGTCTAATCCAGGAGTTAAAATACCATTTCATATGTGTGATGACAAACTTTTGGATACACCTCTCTGTGGATATATCCGAGTAACAAATAATGTAGCACGCCAACTAAACACGTTATAACTTATCTAAATCATAATTAGATAGCTACTCTATAAACTAAACACAAATTAGAAACTATAAAACACTAAATACAGTGCGCAATGTTGAAACAAACAGATAAAAATTCCATAATTAGCGTAAACTAATCTCTAAAACCAATGAACAAACAGCAAGATCTGTTACTTTGGATATAGCAATCTCAATGCATCATATAAAAGACAAGCACATGATACCAGAGGAAATTAAGCAAGATTAATTGACCCTTTTGTCACTTAATTTCACCAATTTTTTCTCTAATTGTTTATTTTTTTGGCTGGATATTAAAATGTCGAAAAGTTCTACATTGATTTCAACAACAAAAGATCAGCAGAGGGAAATTGAGGAGAAAGATAAAATGAGAAGATTTGGAAGTAGCAGATTTCTGGAGAAGAGTGCATGGATGTTGGTGGGTGCATGCAAGAGAGGGTGGTACAAGCTCAGGATGAACCTCAATTTCTAGTTTCACATGAACCCTAATGCTTTGATTCTCCACTGTATCCCAGCATGAAATTAAACAGTAGCAGTAGAAACCTAAATTACAAGACTTGTACATCACATTTTCATGGAAAATATGTTAGGAAGCTTCTACCTTTTGGTTCCAACATTTTTTTTTTCTTAAAGATAGATATATATTAGCTTGTATAGGCTGTTGGATACTTAATCCTTGGATAATTTAATGTAATGATGTAGTTCTAGTACTGATGAATATATATTTAAACTTTTTTTTTATGTAAAAAGTTAAATTATGTTTGGAAGTATGATTTGAAATAAAAAAATAGTGTTTTCAAACACTTTCTTCCTACTAAATTGTGCTTCAAAGCATGTTTTTTAATTATCAATTTCTAAATACTTTTATAATGTGGGACAACTTTTAAATTTTTTTAATTATTTCTTACGAAGTGGTATTTTGGTGCACGACTTTTTTTTAATTATTTAGTGAATATGTTATTTTTAAATATAAACGTACTTATATAGATAAAGTACGTTTAGATATTATTTGAGATTGACACTAATAATTATGGTTGGTGTTGGTTGTTTCTTTGATAATCGTTTCATTTTGTTCGGTCGTTTCTCTCTTGTGCTTTAGTTCTTAAATTTTCACTCCTTCAAACTTCAACTCTTCTATTCCTTAGCTCCTTAGTGCTCAATCATGAGTAAACATGCAGAAGGTTCTCCGACGGTCAAGTAAATACTCTAGATTAAGAGTATGTAATGTAAAACTGAAAAAAAAAACGCATCTTACTATTCTGTAGAAGGCTTATTTATAGTGTTTGATAGTGAGTTATTTGACTCATAGGTCGTATTTAGCGCATATCTTCAATAAATCAGTGTTAGCTGATTTATCAGGTTGTTCCTCGAATTTGGTGGGGTGTGGTCTGGATTTGTAGGAAAGTTACATTGATTTATATGATGTTTTCTTACTTTTTATTTATTGTCAATTTGTTTTTTTGATGTGGTTGATTACTCGGTTGGTTGGTCAATGATGTCGAGTGATATGGCTAATTCAACTCCGACCAAGCGTTAAGGAGTTAAGACAGATGATGAACGACTGGATGTTAGAAGCTAACCAGATGGCTATGCTCCAAACTCTATCAAAAGAAATGGAGGAGATGTGTTAGAAGAATAAAGAGGAAGTAGTTGTCCGTCGAAAGAATGAAGAAGAGGTACGAATTCTCAAAGAGAAAAATGAACAGATGAGGCGACAATTGTTCGAGCCCATACTTGGAGTCGGGCATGGGCAACATAGACAAACTCCTCCTCAAAGGATTCAACACACACAAAATCAAGAGAGAATAACCCAAACTCAAGCTTATCAGTCTTCTAGACCTCATACAAAGCGCACATTGTTCCTCTGATGAAGGCTTATTTATAATGTTTGGTAGTGAACTATTTGACTCATGGATCATATTAGATGCATATTTTTAATTAATTAGTGTTAACTGATTTTTTAAGATGTCTCCCGAATTAACAGAAAAATTACCTTGATTTATAAAATATTTTTTTATTTATTATTTATTATATTTTGTTCTTTAATATGATTTATCTTTTTAACAAGTGACTTAACTAATTCTTAACTAATTCAGTCCCCATACCATAACTATACAAATAATTGGATTTTTTTAAAACAACCTTCTCCAAATTTTATGCAATCGAGAAAGTGAGGTTTTGAATAAAATAATTTTGATATACAAGTCATGACTTGCAACGCCATCAAATCCATTTTATTGTTTATTCACTTTGTTTTATTTTAAGCACGAATTTATTGCAGTATACGAAAATCTTAATCCCTGCACGATTTCATGTGATGAAAGAAAATCGTGACACTCTGCAAGATTTCTTGTTTGAAGTACGAATTTAACACAATATACGAAAATATTAATCCCTGCATGATTTCATGGGATGAAAGCTATGTAGCACAGATACGGATGCAGACACTGACACGGATACGGATATGGAAATATGTATAATTTCTAAAATGTAGAATACGGAGCCACGAATCTATATATTATATAATTTTGAATTATATAAATTGAAAATAAATATTTATGTGCAAAAGTATGTTTCAGATTCTTTTGGGAGCAAGAAGATATTTTTCGTGATTGGTTCAAAAGAATTTATTCCTTATTTTTATAATCATAATAAAAATTTATACTATAAATTTGAGTTTTTAGAAACTTATTGTATTTATACCTTTTAAAATTGTGTTAAAATTGTGCTAAAATTTTTAAAAATTCAACAAATATTTTTTGAATTGAACACTTCACTGATAAGTGTCCTACGAGTGTCGACACCGATACGTGTGTCCGACATGGATACGCCCATTTAAAATAAGTGTCCGAGCCTCATAGGATGAAAGAGAATTGTGATACCCTGCACGATTTCTTGTAGAAACATGCGAAACCATGTGATGAACAAAAAGAAAAAGAATATTTTTTTACAATTTTATTATTTTCAATTTCAAAAATTACATTCAATACAAAAATAATTTTAAAATTAAAATCATAATATTTATTTTTAATTTTTCATGAAAAAAAGAAAGTGGTATACCAACATACAACTTCACCTTCACTAAATGAAAATAATAACATTTAAATAAAAAACATAAAATAAAATAAAAAGTCATTCACCAATATACACACAAAATTTAATAATGTCTTACGTTATATTTTTAAAGTAGATTTTAAATCTAATTCTTTTTACAAAATCGATTTTTAATAAATTGTAAACTTTTTATCATTTGATTAATATACTTTCTTCTTTGTTAAAGATAGATATATATTAGTTTGCCTAGGTATTTAGATACCTAATTCTAATTCATTTCTATTAATCAAATGAGAGAATTTAAGTTCATTTCCAAATTAATTGTAAATTAAATACGGTTAATTAGGTTAGCTATGCGAGTTTGTTAAAAAAAAATCTATTTGCTTTACCTAATTAATGCAAAAGTTAATATAGATTTTGGTTTATATAAAAGTTAATTAATAAACTTTATTGAGTAAAAGTGTGTTTGGATGGGGTAATTTAAGAGAGTAATTTGGAGAAGTTAAAATTCTTTGGAGTAAAATGAGTTGTTTGGAATAATAAATTAAAAGAAAATTGAAATTTAGGATTTTTTTAGAAGGTATTTCGAATAACTAAAACAATGGAATTTGAAATTCAATAAAAAAAAGAGGAAATTGAAATTTTACAATTAATCACTCTATCTATAAACACATATATATTGAAAAAAAATTAAATTTTTAAATATTATTTGAATATTTAAATTTGACTAATACTTTTTGTAAAGTTTAATTTTTAAATTTTAAATTTTAAAATAAATATTTTTGAAATGAAATATTATCCTGAAAGAGAAATTCAATTATACTTTATCTAAATAGGGAAATTGAAATGTAAGATATTTTAATTACTATACTCATACAAAATATTTAGAAGATGAAAATAATTTAATTACAGATAATTCAAATATCATGCATTTCAATTCCTTGGAAAGGTTGAAATTCCTCATCCAAACACAATATAAATAAAATGTGTTGCGTTCTTAGCTTATAAAAAAGAGTTTATATACATGAGGTGAGGTGTGAGGTGTAAAAAGGAAAGGGGCGTACTGTATAAAATAAAAAAACAGAAAAGGGAAAGCCCAACTGGCCTAAAGCCCAAAACAAAAAGGCTTTTTAAAGTTTTAACAATAAGCTCACTCTCATATCATCTAAAGGAAGTTTAGAAGTGTCGTAACACTGAACTCATAAATAAAAAAATTGTAAAAAAAGTTAATTTTAACATGAATTCAAAAATTGTCAGAACTAGAACAAACATTGTGTGCCTTCAGAACAAGTTTTTCTTTGTTTTTATCTAAATATTTTTTAAATAGTGTGAACGTTATTTGGGCTTTGTTGTTTCATTAATTCTGGGCTAAACTTTGTCTCCCTTTTTTGAGCCCAATGTAGTGTTTTATCTAGACAAATAAGACGTAAATTGTTACCATATTATATCAATTTGAACTTACATTCGAAGTGTTAGTAAAATAATAAAAATATTTTTGTGAAATGATAAAAATAATATTAAATAAAAAGAGGATATAAATAAAAATATACTTAAAAAAAATTAGAATAATTTTCAGAAACAAATTTCTGAATTCTGATTTTTTTTTTCAAAAATGTATTTCTAGATTTTGTGTTCTAGATTTTTTTTTTCAAAATATACTTTTGTATTTTAAATTTACTTTGATGGAATGAGATTTTAATTTTTTAATTATATTTTTTGAATTCTAAATTTAAAAATGTAAATAGAGAGTAGTTTTAAGAAATTTGAAAAATGATAGATGTAGATTCAATTTGGTATGGTGCAGTAAGAATTTGTCTAATAAGATTAAAAGTGGGCTAAACTCTAATGGGTATTTGTTGAATTAATATATATATATATATATATATATATATATATAAAGCTTATCTTAATCTAGGATATAAAAAATATTTTTTTATAGCTAAAATTAATAAATTAATTTATAATTTTTTCTTGTCAATAAACTAAAATTTATTTATAACAAATACTTATTTACAAATACTAATGAATATAAGTGAAATGTAAAAAATAAAGATAAATAAATTATTTTAAAAAAATTATTATATCAATGCCTGTATAAGTATGAATTCAAATATAAAATATAAGAGTTTAAAATTTTAATACTAAAACTATTAAAAAAAGACTATTTAAGTAATAAAATGTAATTATAAACATCTCATTATATTTTAAAAAATATAAATATTGAATAAAATAATTAAAAAAAGAATTCAAATTTTATTTTATTTAATAATTAAATAAAGAGAAAAATAATAATTTAATATAAAATATTAAAAAAACACGAGTAAGAAATTGATAAATACACCATTTACAAAATAGGAAAAATATAGAAATAACTATATTCTTCTTACAGCAAGAGATAAACAATGTTTTAAAAAACTAAATCAATTGATTTTATAATATACCAATAAATTGAAACCAAATAAATTTCAACACAGGTTTGGATGTCGGCCAAGGTACAGAAAAGTCCTAATAATAAAGTAAATTAAACGTGTTACATATGTTAATTTTAATTTTTGTAAATGCATTAATTTATTTTAAAAGTTATCTTTTCTAAAATTTATACGAGAATTCATAAATTTAATAGAATTTGATATTTTTTCTTTGAAAATGAGTTAATAATTAAATTTTGTATATTTTTTACTCAACCACAGCTTTAAAACTAAAAACTCCACAAATGAAATGAAACTTAATCTTTATATTATTTGTCTATTCAAGTTTTATACTACATTAGTATTTTTTTTATTATCAGAAATGATTCTATTAGAGTAAAACAATATATCCTGAATATTTTTTAATATTTAAAACAATTACATATTCTCAACTTAAATTTAATAAACTAAAATTAAAATAACACATGCATGTAAACATTTCTGCATGAAAAGTTCTTACAAGTTTGCAATCAAATCTATATTGTGAAATGATTAATAAATTGAACAAATATTTTTAGTAATTGATTGGAAAATGAAAGGTTATGAACAAATATATATTAAATTGGGTGAATATGCAAATGTCTAAGTACAACTATCCCTTTTCACATGGAAGTCTAGCTGTAAGCAGTTGATAAAATATCAACAATTATTGGTCCTCAACTTCACCAGATTCAGTTTAGAAGAAAAATATAACATGTAAATAGTGAAATTAAATTTGTTCAATTTCAAATTTCTTATACGTATTATATCGAAGCTCGTCGACAGATAAATATATATAAATAACTGTAAAATTTATCTTATAAGTTAATTATATAAAATTGAGTATTATTAAAAATCGTCCACTAGAAATAAAAACATATATAATATATATGAATAAATGTAAAATTTATCTTATGAATTAATTATATAAAATTGTGTTAAATTTAAGTTCAATCTTGATTATATAAAATTAAGTTCAACATATTTAATTTAGGTAGATTTGTGAAATTGAATTTGTTCTCTTTGAAAATTTCTTATATATATACAAAATATTAAAAAGTAAAACTTAGTTTTAAAATTAATCAATTAGATTTTTTTAATAAAAAATTAATTATTGACAAAATTCTTAGATATTTATATTTATAATATAATTTGAAAAATATAAGAAAACTTATTAGAGTTAAATTATGAAAGACTTATTATTGAAGATTTTGAATTGAGAGTGATAATGCATTATTAGATCGTAATTTATTGATTAAAATCTCTCCATGGTTTCTTATTTCAAATTGTTCAACAAAACTATTATTTCTTCAGTTTTCATATACTTTTTACGTGAAGACAATTATTTTAGTTTCTTTCAAAAGTATGTTATTGATATGAAATATTTACCTGTTTTGTCGCATAGTGGCATTAATTATAAAATACAGAAATTATACGAGAAAAAGACAATATATACGCGTATAGAATAGAGCAATAATTGTAAGTGTGATTTATGTTAAAGTATGATGCGTGATAAGCATATTTACATATCTTAATGTAGATATTTAATACTATTATCTTAATGTAGATAATAGTATGAATGACGAGGTCTTTTGGATTTATATATTTTACACGCACACTTTAATTTTAGATTCTGAGCAATAAATTTTTAAACTAATTCTTACATTTTTTCTGAATATGTAATATACTCTTTTTAAATCATGCACAAAATACTAAAATACTTAATTGTCTTTTTTTAAAATTGTATAACTACTATAACTTGTATGTACATATTTTTATAACTCAAGTCCAAACAAATTTACGTAAATATGGTCTTAAATAACTGTAGTTGATTAGTGCAAATTAACTATTTTTTTAACCATACATAATGGTTCATGTATAAAAATATTGATTTTGAACTAATAAAATAAAAGTTTAACTAATAAAATATAGGTTAAGTAAGTAATTAATTTTCGCCAAGTGTAGTGAGTTATTAATTTGGTTAGTATACGTCTACTCATTAAAAGCTAATCTTATACATGTAAAATGCTATATCATTTTTATATTTGATGTAATTTAATTTGTATGCATGTACTATATTCTTAATTTAATTCATATTCACTTTGTTGATATGGTATATGTTGGAGATCCCACATCAACTAGAGGTTATGACATTTCATATTATATAAGTGGGTGCAAACCTCACCTTATGAGATTTGATTTTATGATGTTGAGTTAAACTTAAAATCCACTTCTTAATAGTATATGTAGCTTCCTGATATATTAGTAAGATATAATACCACAACTATATATAAATCCATATCAAACATTTTTAAGAATCAAAGGTCTTTAAAAATAAATATATAAGCATCCATCTCTTTGTATAAGAAATTTAACTAATAATTCCAAATTCAATGATCACCATCTCTAAGACACTTTTTTCGTATCAAATATACAATAACATACATGCTAATAAACTCATATTTAACCACACATTAAGATTATATACGAAACGTTATTTGAAAGACTGTAAAACATGATAAACAAGTCTCATTAGAGGCTAACACCTAACAAATCCTGAATACATCAGACTCAGTAGGCCAATGTTTTGACGTCATAGTGACATAAAACATCTGTTATCAAAGTAGATGTACACCTGCTATACAAAGCTAGATATAAGCATCCATAAGCTTCTCACCACTTGAAGTCATGTCTACATGATTAAACAACATTGAAGTTAGGATACCATCATTTCATGTTTCTTAATGTCACTCAAGGCAAGATACCACCACGAGTATCTCTACATCACCCATCAAGAACCATCCAACCACCCATTTAGGGTCTAACCTTATATGCACATATACTACCATGAAGTGCCACCGAAAAAGGGCATATGTGATGCATCTCATAATTAATTATATAACTTTTCAGATAATATATAATTAATCTCATATTTTATACATCATGCCATCACAAAATGTAAGCACACATTTAAAATACAACAATATCACCATAATTTTGTACATTACCGCTTGAGTGACCTCCAATTTCTTGAGTGACTTCTTCAACATACACAAGGTTATCTAATTTGCTTGAGTAGTACTCTCGTCGCTTGAGCAAAATGCATCCCAAGAGTAACATACTCTTAGATTTCTTCTTGCTTTAGTGACTACCTTGTAACTTCCATCACTCTAGCATCATATTCAACGTTTGAGTGACAATAATTTGTTGAAAATAATCCAACAAGTTTTAGAAGACTTACTCACCACCTTAGAATGCTTGAGTGTCCAACCAACACTTAAATGCTCGAGACACTTGTCCCACATTGCCTCACATCATGACAAGTGTACACCACCTTACATCAGAGTAAGCATTCAACATCAATGTTTATAAACTATAAGTAATATCTCTTTAGCGACAAGTCATATGGCTCGTCCAATACAAAATGATATGCTTCTAGAGAAGAATTGTCTCAACCTCTCTTTTACTCAAGCTGCAAGTCATTGTTTAAGTTATACAACGCATTACTCAAGCAACCCACTCATCCCTTGAGCGACCACATGTAGCTTGAGGATACACCAGTACAAAAAGGTAGATTAACGACGGTTAAAATCAACATTTAAAGACGGTTCCAGAACCGTCGTTATTACAGGCGTCGTTAAAAGGTATGAATTTTTCACGACGGTTCTAGGAACCGTCGTTAAAACTCCGACTTATAACGACGGTTGAGGAAACCGTCGTTAAAGGTGGATTGTGATTTTTTTTTGAAAACTTTAAGGGACTTTTAAAGACGATTCCCAGAGGAACCGTCATTGTAAATATGGCTTTTAAAGACGGTTCCAAGTGGAACCGTCGTTATATGTATTGCTTAAAAAAAATAAAAAATTTATTTTTTAAAAAATCTCAAACAACCTGCATAAAGTTTTCAATTCCAGAAAATAAAAACATTTCAAATAATAATTTAAATATAAAAATTACATACAACAAATTATAACATTATACAAAAAAGTTTGGTAATATATGAAAAAATTTGTCATTGTAATGATTTATCTATACTAGAGTGTTATACATGGTTACAAAATACTTTGACCATGTTGTTCTCACATACTCCAATGCTTCTAAATCTAGCGGGTGTTGGTCATTGAACAACTGTGACATTTGAAATATTTTGAATTAGTGCATGAATAATAAATCTCAAATTTTAAGTGTTTATTGTATTGAGGTATTACCTTATCCCAACCTTTCTTAATTTCAGCTTGCAAAATAGTCAACATCCACTGCATAACATAATAACCGCACTCATAATTTTCAGGTTGCCTGTTGGACTGCATGTGAAAATAAATGTATTAAATGAATGAGTGAAACACATTAAATTAAGTGAACAAATATACTTTAAATACCTTATGGTACATCCAAGTGAGTTTTTGTGCGTTTGAAGTTCTCCTCCCACACAACATATTATATCGAGAGTAAGCACTAAAATAATAAGATTTCATGTTAGAATACATAACATTATATAATATATAAGTAATAATAAATGTTAAATGAAACTGTCGTACCTATCTATAATGTTTTTAAAATAGGCAGGAGGTTTTTTTATGCAAGGAGCAAAACCATGCAGCGGTATGATCTTGAACAGATATGATCAATAGTTGCCAATGACGTCTGTATAACAAATCAGTTAATTAGTTTCTCTTATTTCAATAATTTATTAAAACTTATTTAATAAATAAGAACTTACTCATGGATGTACGGAGCAAAATAAATGTGTTTTCCACCATTCTTTAAGGCAGTGGTGATGTATGTTTGTGTTTCCGACTTCTTGTTTCCAATTGATTGAGTGATTTGAGGGTCTAAAAACCCATATATATATTGTGTTTCCCCTCATCAAAGCATAATCCAGAAAAATACCTAAATTTCAATAAGTTAGTACTAATATATTTAATAAATCAAAAGTATAAAGATTTTAAAATTTGAACTTACATCATCCATAATTGCAGAACTGTTATGTTAATCTCTTGATCTCCGGATGCAAGGTCCAACAAATCAGACATGTGAACGTACAACGGTAGATTACTATGCCTTCCAAAAACATTGGCATCCCATGGAACCTCTAAGACGATTGTATCTAAAGCTGTAGCAACTTCCACCAATGCCGCCAGAGGATCATCAATGGAGACTATTTTCTTCTTTCCCAGAGGCAGATTTGTCTTAGGTTCCTACTACTCATCAAAACAAAAAAAATACTTAAATTAGTTAGAATGTAATATATCTGATATATAATTCTATTAGTATTAGTGCAAATATATACCATAGAGTCTATAGGTCTGACGAGATGTCTAGGCCAGGCAACGAAAGTATGTAATGCCTCTGCTACAATTGTGACCTCTGATGTCGGCACAGGAACTGCAAGATCACCATAAAGGACCTTCTCTACCGTGACCTTCATGAAATTAGAAGGAAGAGGCACATTGTGTAACATTGTGACCCCTTCATAACACTTACCCAAGGCAACGAATCGGGTCAAAGAATTACACTCAACATATAATTCGCATTGGCTAGTTGAGCCAAAGTCATCCCCTGATAGATCAACTGCCGAACAACTCCCTTTAGTGCTGACTTTCTTAATAGGAGGCGAAGGTGGTTCATCTTCTACCATAGTAGGTGGTTGCTGTGAGTGTCCTAAACCCTCCCACCACTTTTTGAACTCCATTTCCATTCGCGCACTAAACTCCTCCATGAAGCTTTCTTTAAGCTCTTGAGTTACCTCAGCCTTTAACTGCTCACGTAGTTGTAGTAAATACTCTTGGCTAGGTTCATTGGACAATTGTTCCTTGCTGTGTGATGGAGGTCCAAAGTATGAACGAATCCCAACCCCATATCCAGCTACACGAACACGTCCAGGGTGTTCAGGTCGTCCGAGAGCAACATTAAGAATATCATTGTGACCACATGGTTTAAAAGTCCCCTGTGTTGATTGCTCATTAAGAGAATCCTAAAACAAATGAAAAGAAATTGACAAACTTCAACACATTGAATTTAAAATAACACATAGAATTTAAAATAACACATTGAAAAGAAATTGTCAAACTTACAATGCGTTCAACTGTTTGTTCTGTAGACTTAGAACTCCATGTCCCTAATGTGTTTATACGGGCACCCTTCCATATCTCATGTCAGAGTGGTGGGGATGGAGGTCTTAAAGAATCTACACTATTCATTTCCTCAATGGAAGTAGAACGTGCTTTAATCTTTTCTTCAAGCATCTTCTGCTCTAGCAACTTATAACCACCACGAGACAATAAGTGTGGGGTATCATTATGTGACTGATTGGCTTTTGCTTTGTTCCGAACCTCCTATCATAACACTCAAAATTTAGTAATACGTTAATATAAACTATATTCAAATATAAAAGTGATACTATCATCTCGAGACTTTGTGTAAAACAAACAACCATTTACTTCATAGCCAGAACAACATAAAACATCAAATTTGAGACCGTTTGCAAGCCATGTTAATGTTTCAGATGCTGATGGATCATTCATTATTTGTTGCTTAAACCATGACATGAAAGTTTTGTTATGCTCAATTAACACCCATTTTTCTGATTGTCTTGGATTTTTATATTTGACAATGTCTTTGTGTGTATCTAAGTATGGTAACACCTCATCAGTGTTATTCAAGATATACAAGTGTGCTTGCAGAACCTCTTCTCTAGATTTGCTTATGACATGTACACCTCTTGAAGATTTACTTATGAATCTACGAGAGTGCCAACCTTTTTCAGGAACTCCTATACATTTGGCTTTTGACATGTACTCGGAACAAAACTCAATAGATTCTTCTGAAATGTATCTTTCAATAATGGAAGCTTCTGGACGACATTGATTCTTCACATATCCCTTCAAAATCTTCATGTATCGTTCAACTGGATACATCCATCGCATATAAACTGGCCCACACAATCTGATTTCTCTTACAAGATGAACAACCGAGTGTACCATAATATCAAAAAAAGATGGAGGAAAAAACATCTCGAGTTGACACAAGATAACAATTATTTCTTCTTCAAGTTCATCCAACTTCTGAGAGTCAATCTATTTACTACATATGGATTTGAAAAATGAACATAGTCGAGTGATTGTATGCCTAACATTTTTGGGCAAGATTCCACGAATAGCCACCGGTAGTAATTGTTGCATTAGAACGTGACAATCATGTGACTTTAAGCCAATTAGTTTCAAATCATTCATAGATACAAGACTCTTCACATTTGAAGAGTAGCCTTGTGGTACCTTAACACCTTTAAGACATTCACAAAAACTTGTTTTCTCTTTCTTTGACAAAGTGTAACACGCTGCAGGCAAGTATGTACGTTTACCAACTTCTCTCGGTGCCAATTCCTCTCGTATATTCATTTCAATCAAATCCAGACGTGCATTCACACCATCCTTTGTTTTGCCTTCAATGTTCAGAAGTGTTCCTATTAGACTGTCACACACATTCTTCTCTACGTGCATTACATCTAGACAGTGTCTAACATCTAACTCACACCAATACGGAAGATCAAAAAAGATTGATCTCTTCTTCCATATTTCACTCACAGTTTGCTTCTTCTTCATTTTTCCAAAAGTCACATTAACATTTTTTATTTTTTCATAAATTTCAACACCACTTAAGGGAGTGGGACAAATGTCATGTTCTTGGTATCCGTTAAAAGCTTTTTTCAATCGATGATACGGATGATATTTCTTTAGAAATCTACGATGTCCAAGATACACGGTTTTTCTTCCATGTTTCAACTGCTCATAAGATGTCTTGTCTTGATATATTGGACATGCTCTATGGCCTTTCACACTATAACCTGACAAGTTCCCATATGCAGGGAAGTCATTGATAGTACAAAACAACATCGCATGCAATCGGAAAGATTCATTCTTAAACGCGTCAAACACATCAACCCCTTCATTCCACAATAATTTCAAATCTTCAATCAATGGATTAAGATAAACATCTATGTCATTTCCAGGTTGTTTTGGACCAGAGATCATCATAGATAACATCATGTATTTGCGCTTCATACACAAAGCAGGAGGTAAGTTGTAAATCACTAACAAAATGGGTCATGAACTATGATTACTGCTTAAATTTCCAAAGGGATTCATTCCATCAATTGCCAATCCAAGTCTTAAGTTTCTTGATTCTTTTCCAAATTCAGGAAATTCTTTATCAATATTCTTCCACTGCAAAGAATCAGCAGGATGACAAAGTAATCCATCACATTTTCTATTATCTACATGCCACCTAAGGTTTTTAGCATCATCTGCATTTGCAAACAAACGCTTAAGCCTTGGAATTATTGGAAGATACCAAACAACCTTAGCAGCAGGACCTTCCTTTGTCAATTCATCAATTTCATCATTCTGACCAACCTTAACCTTATAACGTGACAAACGACACTTGGGACATCTTCTTAAATCTTCATACTCATTTCTGTATAAAATACAATTGTTAGGACATGAATGTATTTTTCTATACTCCATTCCCATTGGACAAAGTATTTTTTTCGCCTCATAATTTCGATTGGGCAAGGTATTTCCTTCTGGAAGCATGTCCTTAAGCAATTGAAGCAATTCTATAAAACTTTTGTCGGTCCATCCATTCATTGTCTTCAAATTCATCAGCCTTAACACTGTTGATAATCGTGTGAAGTTAGTTGAACCAGGATACAAAGGAGTCTCTGCATCATTAGACATATTTTCAAAAACTACATTAGCAAATGATTCTGCTCCCACATCACGAATCATGTCTTCTAATCTATCATCCATTGAGAAATGAACTTCCTCCAAACCTCCGTGCACACTTGGCAAGTCTAACAATTCACCATGCCACGTCCATGTTGTATAACTTTTCAAAAATCCATCACACAAAAGATGTTCTCTAATTTCAGAAACAGTCAATATCCTTCCATTTAAACAATTGATACAAGGGCACCTTATTCTTACTCCATTCTTATAACTAACGGCATTATGTTTTGCAAATTGTATGAACTCTTCCACCCTTTTTCGTAAGTATCACTTATTCGTGGTGTATTAATCCAACTCCGATCCATAGAACTGCTAAACTAAGAACCAATACTTTCAATATGTAATCATGAAAAAATAAAACAAAAGTGCCGAAGGTCGGACACCTCCGGACTCATAACCAGTGCGTTCAATATGTCAAAACAATATATAATGACTGAAAATTGTCGAAGGTCGAACACCTCCGGACTCTGAACCAATGCGTTCAATATAAAGAATCAATATCAAACTCAAAACAAATACTTTCAAAATATAGGTGATAATAAATAAGAATACACTAACCTCAAATGGATGGGCGGTCACGACAAGCGGTTGCAGCAAGGAGTCGGTGTTCATGGACGTGCGTCGCGGCACAGGGTCGGTGGTCGCTGGAACGGTCGAGGGTCGCGCACAGGGTGGTCGCTGGAACAGTCGTCGCGGTCGTGCGGGCGGCTTGGGCAGGGTTGCGGTCGCGGGCGGCTGGGGCGGCGGTGCAGTCGCGCGGCGGGGTCGCGGTGCGGTGCGGTGCGGTCGTGCGTCAGGGGTTTACGGTTCGCGAGCGGCGGTGCGGTCGTGGGTCAGGGGTACCGGTCGCGCGTAGGGGGCGGTGCGGTGCGTCGCGGGCGATGGTTGGGGTGCGGCTCGGTCGCGGCGCGGTGCGGTAGGTCAGTGGTGGCTCGGTCGCGGTCGCGGTGCGGCTGGGTTGAGGGCTTGCGTAGGAGCGGCGGTCACAGTGCTGGGTCGTGGGCAGTGGGAAAGTGGGAAAAGGATTATGTTTCTGAATGAAAATAGGAGAGTGGGAAAAAAGAGTTTTAAAACAAGATTTAACGACGGTTCTGGGATGAACCGTTGTTGTATCTCCACCCGTGCCACTTTTAACGACGGTTCTGTGAACCGTCGTTAAAAGTCTAAAAAAATTTCGAAAAATTTATAGGATTGCCACCGCGTAGTTTTTAACGATGGTTGTCTCCAAACCGTCTTTGAAGGATGTCGTTATTGAAGAATTTTGTACTAGTGATATTTAGCATTAGAGCAAATCCAAATAACTTAAACAATTTTTTTTCCACATGTTTCCAATAATACAAAGGTTTCTTATACTTCCAAATTATCCACAAAGTAAAAGCAAACATATAATAATACGTAACACCATAGTAAATCACCACTTCCTCCTACAATTCCTATAATATCAAACTTCACACCATTTAGACATTGAAAACAACCATCAATTTTAAATAAGTGTTATGACACTACAAGAAAATCATCAAATAGAAACTAATTTTAGAGACAAAAAATAATTAGTCACTATATTGACTAAATTAGATACTATTTTAGAGACTAAAAATATTATTGGTATCTAAAGTACTTTATATTATTAATAAAAATTATAAATTACTTTTTAAATTAGTACCAAATTAGTTACCAAGGTTTTAACTACCAACTATTTATTCTAAAATTGGCAGCTAAAACCTTGTTAATTAGATATCAATTAGCTAATTAGATCCTAATTTAAAATTAATTTATAAATTAAGAAACTACTTTAGATACCAATATTTTTTTAGTCTATAAACTAATATATAATTTAGTGAATACACTCACTAATTATTTTTTGTCTCTAAAAATTAGTTTCTATTTGATGATATTCTAAAGTTAGTAAATCTTCGTAACTAACTAGATACCAATTTAAAAACTATTTATCAATATTAAAAACTACTTTATAAATTAATAATTTTTTTATTGTAAAAGAGAATATCTAATTTAATCAATATAATCACTTATTATTTTTTATTACTAAAATTAATTTTTATTTAATAATTTTATAGTAATGCCATCTTTAAATTGAATTAAGAATAAAAATATATTCAATAACTAAATTATGAATGTACATAGCAATGATGCCGAAAAAAAAAACATAGCAATGATAGTAAAAGAATATATGAATCTAATAAATTTTTAATAATATAAATGCAAATGAGAATTTGTTTTGCGCTACTATTAAAATTTATATATTTTATGAATTTTTCTAAAAACATTTTGTAAGACTTGAAATGAATCGGTAAAAAAAATCTTCTTTCCTATCGATTTTTTTAATAGAAAGTTATCTAGAAAAAATTCACGGCACATAAAAAAAATATAATGTATAGAAAAATAAACTAAATCTTTAACCCAAAAAGAAACTCCATTATTTATATATTTTGTGTTCCGTACATTTGTTAAAGTGTAGAGACATGGTAAGATGAGTTGTGTTCCTGTTAGGGAGATGGGACCTAGAGAACTGTTGAAGTCTTCTTCTCTTTCCTTCAGTCGGGCAGGTGGCTGGGTGATGAACTGGGATCCTTCTCTTCTTTCTGCTTATCCTTCGGCACTCGGGACTCGGTCGTCGGGTGAACACCGGATGGTGGGGGTACCTGCGAAGGCCCTCTGACGCTCAAGTCAGTAAAGCGGGTGGTTAGCTCTCAGGTAGGTGAACAGTAATAATGACATACCTTACTCCTTGAAATGCGTGCTATTTATATTATCCTAGTGGGCCTACCTTGTTGGGCCCGTTTATCGAGGTGGATACCGCTTAGGGTTGCATTACCTAATTCTTGGTGATGGATTAGCTTCACTGATCTTGGTTTGAGCGTTAATTGTAATGGGGTTCGGCCATCGGCCAAATTCTCAGGGTGAGGATCGGCCATCGGCCAAACACCCGTGGCCTTCGGCCGTCTTAGTTGAGTCTTCAACGGTCTCGGTCTCTCGGCCAAGTCTACAAAAGGTCTCGGACCCTCGGTCTTTCGGCCAAGTCCTCAAGGGGTCTCAGCCTTCGGTCACTCGGGCAGGTTGACTGGGCATCGGGCAGCCAGGTGGGTCCCAGTCTCGCCCGGTACCGGTACACTTGCCCCCCAGGCTCAAGGGCAGATGTGCTAGATATGTCCGATGAGTCTTTGATGATGGGAGTCGGTCGGTCTCCCCTGGTCGCGCGGGCGTTTCATTTCTCGAGGTACGACATGACTAGGCGGCGTGACGTGACTTCAGGCGGCGCGACATGACGTGCATTGATGAGGGGTTTTTTGGGCGGGGGAGTTCGTGGGCCGTTAGATCTACAAGATCTAACGGTGGAGATTGGTTTGACGTTTCGCATTCCGAGGCCCATGGGCCCTATAAATAGGGGTCTACCAGCGTCGAGGTCCCTCATTTGCATTCGTGAGTTTTTTCTTGGCAGCCGAGTGATCCTTCGCCCACTGCTGAGATCCGAGCGACTTCTCGCCCATTCTTACTAGGTTCGGTCTCGTCCATTTATTTACAAGGTTAGTGATGTCGACCGTGTCTCGGCCAACGTCTTCTTCGTCCGGCCATTCTTCCCCTTCTCTCGGTCGCCCTCCCCGTTTTGAAAAGTCGTCGTCATCTTCCTCTTCCTCTTTTTCTTCTTCTTCCACCTCCTCTGCCGAGCCTACCTCGGTTGGGGTGGCCGAGGTGTCGCCCCGGGTAGAGGTTGTAAGGGGGGATGTCTCGGCCAACGCTATTGATCGATCCGATTCTCTTCTGATGGATATCCCGGCTGATGTTGTTGGTCGGTCGGGCTCTCCCCTGGCGGCTATTCCTTTGGAGGATCTTAGCTGGGTGGATCCTCGAGTGGTCGAGATCTCGTCCCTCTATGGGACCGAGTTGTCTGTGGCCAAGTTCTTGGCCCGTCATCCGATCTTAAAGGCGGAAGAGTACTCGAGTTACTTTGACGTCTTGCCTTGTGGGGTGGCCGAAAGCGTGTGTATGGGGCGGCCAGGTGTTGGTCCCCCATTTTTTTTATATGTATGCTTGTTTTTTCAAAGACCTCTATGTTTCTCTCCCTTTTGATGAGTTTACGATGGGCGTCCTTCGGACGCTTAACGTGGCTCCTACCCAGGTTCACCCGAATACCTGGGCGTCCCTTCAGGCCTTTCGCTTGTTGTGTGATGTTATGCGCCTTCATCCCTCCCCCTCTTGTTTCCTTTCGTATTATAAGTCTCACCCCGCCCAAAAGGCTGCTTGGCATTCTTTGGCCGGGCGGCCTGGTTTGGTGTTGTTTGACTCCTTCGCCCTCTCGTATAAACGTTTCAAAGAGAGGTTTGTGAAGGTCGTCATTCGTCCCGAGGCGACCCCCTTCTTTTTTGACTCGGCCGGTCGGTCGAGGTTCCCCCTATACTGGACTTGGAATCCCTGTGATTTCAAAGAGTGGCCGAGGCCGACCGAGGGTGAGGACGAGTTGGGGGTTCTTGCCCTTTTTGACGCCTTACCGAGGAAGCTTCCATGCCGGGGGCTGATCGGCGCGTATACCAAGTCTGCGCGATGGGCGGCCGTGAGGGGTATGTGTTTAGGCTTGTCTAGGGCGGTCGGTCTCTTTTGACTTGCGTGTCATCTAACTTGTTTATTAATTGTTTGCAGAAATCATGGTTAACGAACGACCGACGGCCGTTAGTGTACTCGACAAGCACCGCCAAAAAGCGGCCGAACGCAAGGGCCGTCGGAGTTTAGAAGTGATCCCTCCGCCGAGCGATACAGGGGCGGCTGGTTCTTCTCATAAGTCCAAGGGGCCGGCCGGCCCCACCCACAGGTCCAAGAAACGTCCGAGGGACGTTAGCAACATTGCCACCACCACCCGCTCTCCCGGGTCCATGCCGACGCCCCCTCCTTCTCGACGAGTGGCAGCCGAGGCAGTGACAAGCTCGCCCGGTCCTTTGGTGCGCGGGGCAGCCGGGCCATCGAAAGTTGACGCTCGGGCGGCGCCCACCCCTTTCGACCTCTTGGGGGGTGGGTATCGATTTTCTCGAAGAGTTCGCGTCGCTCTTCCAGATGAGGCCCGAGACTCCCTTCAAGACGTCTCCCCCTCGGACCTCCTAAAGAGTGGCTTCGAATTGATGTGCCGCTCGGTCGTCCTCTTTCAGAGTGGGCTTGTTGCCCAAGAGCGTCAGGCCGAGGAGGTGTCGGCCTTGGAGCACAAGCTGTCCGAGGCCAATCATGACTTGGAGCAATCTTTGGCTGCCAACACCAATCTATCGGCCCTGATTGCCACTGAGGCGGCCGAGAAGGAGTTGGCGCAGAAGGAGGCGGCCGAGGCGAGGCGGCAGCTGGAGGCCGAGAGGTTGAGGGCGGCTGCTGAAATTGCTAAATTGAAGGAGCTGGTCGAGGAGAGGGATAAGCAGCTCTCTGCCTCGGCCACTGAGATGGCCGCCCTTCAACTTGCCAAGGAGCAAGCCGAGGCCGAGCTTGATGAAAACTATGAAGAGGCCGAGGAATTGCTGAAACAGTGCTTCGAAAGGGCCGTGCGTCAAGCGCATGTGCTTTATGGCGGACCGCCGGCCACTGGTGAGTTTGACCTTGATTGTGAGGTCTACCAGGGTCGATTGATGCCAAGTGCTGAAGTGGCCGCCTTAAATGCTCAAGAAACTGAACCGGCCGGGACCGAGGAAGGGGAGGCCGAGGTTCGGGGTAAGGAGGTTGAGGCTGAGGAGGGTGGGTGCATTAATATTCAGGATTAGGTTTGCCTTTGGCCGGGTTGTGGCCTTTTCCTTTTTTTAGCATCCTCCGAGGCTGGGGCGAGGCCTTCTTATTTTATTTTGATGTATCGCCCGGTTCTTCTTTTTTATCAATATATCGTCCATCTTTCCTTTATCAGTTTGACATGCAATTTTGAGGAGTTAAAAAATCGGTCTGTTATTTGTTAGGGCCGCCGGCCATAAATTGTGCGTGTTAGAGTCGGGTGAGTAAAATATGGGCGATCGGCCACCAATTGCGAATGTTAAATTCGAGCGATTAAAATATGGGCGATCGGCCATCAATTGCGAATGTTAAGTTCGAGCAAGTAAAGTATGGGCGATCAGCCACTAATTGCGAATGTTAAACTCGAGCAATTAAGATAAGGGCGATCGGCCATAAAATTGTGAATGTTAAGATTCGAGCAATTAAGATATGGGCGACCGGCCATAAAATTGTGAATGTTAAAATTTGAGCAGTTAAGATATGGGCGACCGGCCATAAAATTGCGAATGTTAAACTCGAGCAATTAAGATATGGGCGACCGGCCATAAAATTGCGAATGTTAAACTCGAGCAACTAAGATAAGGGCGATCGGCCATAAAATTGTGAATGTTGAAATTCGAGCAATTAAGATATGGGCGATCGGCCATAAAATTGCGAGTGTTAAGATGTGGGCTATCGGCCACTATTAGCGAATGTTGGATTCGAGCGCGTAAGATGTAGGCGGTCGGCCACTATTAGCGAATGTTGGATTCGAGCGCGTAAGATGTGGGCGATCGGCCACTATTAGCGAATGTTGGATTTGAGCGCATAAGATGTGGGCGATCGTCAGGCCGACACTTGCGATGTTAATCGAGCAAGTGGGCGTTCGGTGGGCCGGCACTTGCGATGTTAATCGAGCAAGTGGGCGTTCGGTTGGCCGGCACTTGCGATGTTAATCGAGCAAGTGGGCATTCGGTAGGCCGGCACTTGCGATGTTAATCGAGCAAGTGGGCATTCGGTAGGCCGGCACCTGCGATGTTCGGTAGAATATTTACAACACTTTGATGAAAACGCCTCGTTAAAACCTCCCTGGTTGGGTGAGGAAAGAGTGCGTGTTTTTATTGATTTTAGCTGTAATAGAACTTGAGGTGCGTGGCATTCCACGTCCTCGGTACAATTTTTCCCGAAAGCCATTCTAGATGATACGCTCCTCCTTGTGCGACTTCTCGGACTCGGAAAGGCCCCTCCCAGTTGGATGAGAATTTCCCTTCGTTTTTTCTGGCGTCGCTGCGCATTCTCCAGACGAGATCGCCCTTCTGGAAACATCTCGGCCGGATTTTGGTGTTGTACCGTCTGGACGCCCGGGCTTTGCAGGCAGCCTCCCGAATCTTGCTTTTGTCACGCATCTCACTTACCAGGTCGAGGTTGACCGCTAGGCTTTCCTCGTTTAGGGTGAGATTGAACATCTGTCGTCGTATGGTGGGCTCGGCCACCTCAACTGGGATCATTGCCTCGGTTCCGTATGTCAGGCTGTAGGGTGTTTCCTGTGTGGTAGTTTGGGGGGTGCACCTGTACGCCCAAAGTACCTCGATCAGCTCTTCGGTCCATCGGCCCTTTGCTTTGCCCAGACGCTTCTTCAGCTCGTTGAGTATGACCTTGTTTGCGGCCTCGGCCTGCCCATTGGTTTGTGGGTGTTCCACCGAGGCCGTGATGGACTTGATGCCCAGGTCGTCATAGAAGGACCGTAGGCCTCGGTCGATAAATTGTCGGCCATTGTCAGTCACTATTGTGTGCGGGACGCCGAATCGGTATACAATGCTCCTCCATACGAAGTTTTGTACATTCTTCGCTGAGATGGAGGCGAGAGGTTCGGCCTCGATCCATTTTGTGAAGTAGTCGACTCCCACCAGGAGGAATTTGGTCTGCCCCTTATCTGGGGAGAATGGACCGATAATGTCCATCTCCCATATGGCGAACGACCACGGGGAGATGATGCTGTGCAGTTCTTCCGGCCTGGTGTGGAGGAGGGGGCCGAATTCTTGGCACTTGGCACATTTCTTTACGTATTCGGCACAGTCGCCCTGTACGGTCGGCCAGTAGTAGCCGGCTCTCAAGACCTTGGCGGCCATAGTCCTTGCCCCGGCGTGATTTCCGCAGACTCCTTCATGAATCTCGCCCAGGATGTACTCGACCCTTTTGCTGGTTATGCATTTTAGCAGGGGGGTTGAGTAGCCTCTCCGATACAACTCTCCGTTGATCATGGTGTACCGGGCGCATTGTTGCTTCATCGCCTTCTCTTGGCCGGCCGTGCACGTGCCGTCCGTCAGGTATTGGATGATGGGTGTCATCCAACTGCCGGCCTCAGCCTCTTCTTCCTCTACAGCTAGGCACTCGGCCTCGGCCTCCGTCACACTTGGGTGTCTCAACCATATTTGTATGACCGACCTTTGATGGCTCTTCTTTTTGGTGACCGAGAGCTTGGACAGGATGTCGGCCCTCTTGTTGTCCTCCCTCGGTATGTGTTGCAAGGGTGCTTTGCTGAAGCGGGCGATACTGTTTTTGGCCGCGTGGTAGTATCGCTGCAGCAAAGGTTCTTTAACCTCGAAATCTCCATTGATTTGGCCGACCATCACCTGGGAGTCAATTTTGCATGTAACCTCGCGTGCTCCCATGTCGTAGGCTAGGTTCAGCCCGGCCAGCAAGGCCTCGTACTCGGCTTGGTTGTTGGTCGCCCGAAATCCGAATTGGAGGGCTTGTTCCAAAAGGAGGTCGCCCGGCCCCTCCAGGACGATTCCCGCTCCACACGCTGTTTTATTTGAGGAGCCGTCCACGTAGAGAGTCCAACCGGCCGATAGGGTGGGCAGTGGTGTCAGCTCGGCCGAGAAGTCGGCTAAGCACTGAGACTTGATGGCGCCTCTCGGCTCATAACGTATGTCGAACTCGGAGAGTTCGACCGACCATCCTATCATCCTCCCTGCAAGGTCCGGTTTAGATAAAATTTTAAAAATAGGGTAGTCGGTTCTTACAGTTATGGAGTGATTTTGGAAGTATGGGCGCATCCGTCTTGCCGTGAGGACGAGTGCGAGAGCCACCTTCTCAATCATCTGATACCGGGTCTCAGCCGAGTGGAGGGTTCGGCTGACAAAGTATATGGGTCACTCCTCGCCCTCGGCTTCCTGCACTAGGGCAGCGCTGACTGCTTCTTCCGAGACTGCTAGATATACCAGGATTGGGATGTCGGGTCTCGGCTTCTGGATGACGGCCGGGGATGTGAGGAACTCCTTGAATTTTTTGAAGATTTCCTCGCATTGGTCGTCCCAGACGAATTTTTTGCCTTTTCGGAGCAACTGAACGATCGGCCTCGTCTTCTCGGCCAGACGGGGGACAAATCGAGAGAGGGCGGTCAGCCGCCCAAGGAGTTGTTGTACCTCCTTCACGGTGTTCGGGCTTCTCATGTTGAGTATGGCCTGACATTTGTCGGGGTTGGCCTCTATCCCTCGGTGGGTGAGCATGAAACCTAGGAACTTTCCTCCCTCTACCCCGAAAGTACATTTTTCGGGGTTGAGCTTCATGTTGACTCCCATTAGAGCCTTGAAGACCTCGTCCAAGTCCTTCAGATGTTGCTCGAACGAGTCGGACTTCACGACTATGTCGTCCACATAGACTTCTACCGCCCGGCCTATCAGACCCTTGAAAATTTTGTCCATGAGACGCTGGTAGGTCGCCCCGGCGTTCTTGAGGCCGAACGGCATGACCTCGTAGTAGTAGTTGGCATCGGCCGTCATGAAGGCCGTCTTCTCCTTGTCCCGCGGGTGCATGCTTATCTGGTTATTGCCAGAGTAAGCGTCCAGGAAGCTCATAATTTTGTGGTCGGCCGCCCCATCCACCAGGCGGTCAATGTTCGGGAGGGGGTAGGTGTCCTTCGGACATGCGCTGTTGATGTTTCTGTAGTCGACGCACATCCTCCAGTTACCGTTAGGCTTGGTAACCATGACGACGTTGGCCAGCCATGTCGTGTAACGGGCCTCCCTTATGAATCCGGCCGACAGGAGCTTTCCGGCCTCCTCCTTCGCCGCGAGTCGTTTTTTGTCGCCCAAGTCTCTCTTCTTTTGGGAGATCGGGCGGGCTTCCTTGAATATGGACAGTCGATGGGTGATGACATCCGGGCTGACTCCCGGCATGTCGGCCGGCGTCCATGCGAACATGTCGACATTCTTTTTTAACGCGGCGTGCATGACCTCGGCCTCGGCCGCCGCCAAGGCTGTCCCTACAGCCGTGCTGTGTTCTTCGTCGAGGAGGGGGACTCTCCTCAGCTCCTCTCTTGCCTCTAGCCTGTCCTCGGTTGCCCGGGGATCAAGGTCTACTAGTGCCACGGTTGGCTGTGCCTCCCTCGGCCGGTCCTTCCTGGGGGAGCGGTCCTTTCGGGAGGACTTTCTCGCCCGAAGGGGAGAGGTGTCTGCCCTTAGAGGTTCCACCCGGAGGCTCTCGGCGTAGCACTCTCGTGCCTCTTTCTGGTCCACGTGGACTGTGAGAATGTCTCCTGTCTTTGAAGGGAATTTCATTGCGAGGTGGGGGGTTGATACTATGGCCATCAGCCGGTTGATGGATGGTCGGCCGAGGAGGATGTTGTAGGAGGTGTTAGCGTCGATGACCAGGTACCGGATTTTGATGGTCCTGGTGTTCTTCCCCTCTCCGAAGGTGGTGTACAAGTCGATATACCCCTTGGTACCCACTCTTTCGCCCGAGAATCCTACCACGTGGTCGTCGTATGGCATCATCTCGGCCTCGGTCATTCTCATGGCCTTGAAAGTTTTCCAGTAGAGGATATCTACCGAACTTCCTTGGTCCACGAGGGTCTTCCTTATGGTGAATCGATCTATGTCGACCACTATCACCATCGGGTCGTCCTGCTGGCGGTAGTCCACGCCTTTAAAGTCTTCGTCCGTGAACGTGATAGGTGGCATCCTTGGTCGGAACGCCACGGCGTTTACCTGGTGTACCGCCCGGAGGTGTTTCTTCCGGGCGTTGTTTGTGCTTCCTCCCCCGGCGAATCCGCCGGCTATAGTGTTGATAACCTCTCGGTTACCTCTCCTATCGCCCTCCCTGGGGGATTGTCCCTTCGAGGGGGGTCGGCCCTTGCGGGTTGACGGTCGCCTCTGTTATTTTGGTTTTCTCGGCCGCGCTGGGGTGACCTCGTCCGCCTGGGTGGATCCGCCCGGCTGGGTGGGTCTCGGCCATTCTTGACGAAACGACGGAGATGCCTAGCTTGGATGAGTTCCTCGATCTTATCCTTGAGGGCTTGACACTCGTCGGTCGAGTGTCCGGTGTTTTGGTGGTACCGACACTGCTTCCTTCGGTCGGCATTATTTGGGCTGGCCACCTTCCTTGGGGGAGGGATCAACTCGGCATTGAGAGCCTCGTCCAAGATCCTCCCTCTCTCAGCCGTCAACGGTGTGTATCTCGAGAATCGAATTGGTCGGTCTCGATTCTCCCGTCGCCGGTCAGTTCTCTGTATCGGCCGCGCCTGGCGGTCCCTTTCTTCCTTCCTTTCTCCGCCGGCCTCGGCACGAGCCTGGTTGCGGAACTCTCTTAGTTCCTCCAGCTGCATGTACTTAGCGGCCCTCTTTCTCAGCTCGTCCAGGCTGTCGGCCGGTTGCATGCATAGGTTGTCGGCAAAGGGCCCCGGGCGCAGGGCCGTCAGCATGTGGTGCATGGCGACATCCGGACTCAGATTTCGGATGCTCATCGCCACTTTACTGAACCTATCCACGAAGGCTCTCAACGACTCTCCCTTCTCCTGGCGGATGCCTACCAGGGCGATTGAGGTCAGATGATGCGGCCGGCTGGTCGCGAACTGTGTTTCGAACTTTGCGACGAGCGTGGCAAAGCTGTCGATGGAGTTGGGTGAGAGCTTGGTGAACCAGCTAAGGGCTGCACCCTTCAAGGATGTGGGGAACACTCGGCACAAGACGGCGTCGTCCGAGGTGTACAGACTCATGTGGGTGGTGTAGGCGTCCATATGCTCGTCCGGGTCGGTCGACCCGTCGTATCGGTCTCGGTTGAAACCCTTCCACTTCTCAGGAAGTGGGACTTCGATGATGTTGTTCGTAAAGGGGTGACGGCGGTTCGGGTCGGCCGTCAGGGTCGTCCGGGTGGATCTGATTAGGCACGACTCGTCGCCCATTTCAGTCTCGCGGGGAGGGGGTCGACCTCTCGTCCCCTCGGCCACATCCGGGTTGGGGGGAGAGGTGTAGGACTTGCCGACCACGTTCGTCGGTATGACAGAGGGTCCTCCCTCCCCCAACTTCTTTCTCATATCTTCGTTCTCCCTGCGGAGAACTTGCAGCTCTTGTTCATTTTTCTGAGCGGCCTCCTCGGCCTTTCTCCGCATCTCGGCCATCTCCCTCTGGAGAGACAGCAGCAGCATTGTTTGGTCGGCTTCAGTCATTCTTTCCATGCTTCTTGTCGAAACCATCTACCTTTTTCCTTCAGCTAGTTTCCCTCGGCCCCACGGTGGGCGCCAATTGTTCCTGCTAGGGAGATGGGACCTAGAGAATTGTTGAAGTCTTCTTCTCCTTCCTTCAGTCGGGCAGGTGGCTGGGTGATGAACTGGGATCCTTCTCTTCTTTCTGCTTATCCTTCGGCACTCGGGACTCGGTCGTCGGGTGAACACCGGATGGTGGGGGTACCTGCGAAGGCCCTCCGACGCTCAAGTCAGTAAAGCGGGTGGTTAGCTCTCAGGTAGGTGAACAGTAATAATGACATACCTTACTCCTTGAAATGCGTGCTATTTATATTATCCTAGTGGGCCTACCTTGTTGGGCCCGTTTATCGAGGTGGATACCGCTTAGGGTTGTATTACCTAATTCTTGGTGATGGATTAGCTTCACTGATCTTGGTTTGAGCGTTAATTGTAATGGGGTTCGGCCATCGGCCAAATTCTCAGGGTGAGGATCGGCCATCGGCCAAACACCCGTGGCCTTCGGCCGTCTTAGTTGAGTCTTCAACGGTCTCGGTCTCTCGGCCAAGTCTACAAAAGGTCTCGGACCCTCGGTCTTTCGGCCAAGTCCTCAAGGGGTCTCAGCCTTCAGTCACTCGGACAGGTTGACTGGGCATCGGGCAGCCAGGTGGGTCCCAGTCTCGCCCGGTACCGGTACAAGTTGTATTAAAATAATTGAGTATGATCTGGCTATGGAGGGTTCTAATATTGATAGCTGAAGTGATTAAGATGGAATTTTAATAATAATATATTTTTATCCCTAGTTTTAATCGTATTTGACATTATTAACAGGCCATTAAAATTGTCTTAAATAAATAATTATGATCACATAAAAGAATATGATTGGGAACCCACACAATATTCCCAATGATTCGCCCCCTCAACATGAATCACTCCCTCAATCAGATTCGTTGCTTGTAACTATGCAAATCAATAATAATAAGAAAAGAAAATGCTAACTGACGGCTATATTTACCTAATTAATAATAATAATAATAATAATAATAATAATGAAATAAATTAGAATAAAGTGAAATGAAATAACGCATATTTATGGTAGCATTATTTTCTTAAATAATCATATTACTGTCACGACTTTGCTGTACTGATATATTGATTCAGCGATAACCAATACTTTTCTAAAAAAATATGGGGTGTTTTTTTGAAGTTGTTTTTTTTTTCAATGCCTAAAGTTTTAGTATATATCCGTATTTATCTTAAATTTATCAAAAGATCCAAGAATGTAAAGATATCAATAATGAGAAAAGTTAGTTAGGTTCACACTAAAAAAAATTGGTAAATTTTATTCGTCACAACATTTAAAAAGTTGTTAAAAAATGTGAAGAAATTTGTAATAAAATATGATGTTATTATTGAAACATGTAGGGATGACAATGCGGGACAATCCACTAGCAAAAAGTGTGGGATGAGTTCAGCAATTCAACCGTCCTGCAGGTCAACAATAGGACGGGACGGGCTGATTTGCTATTTTTTTTGGCATTTATTTTTCAAAAACAGTAAAGTTGTTTAGATTTATTTTTTTGCATTTTTGGATTGACGCTTTCGATAAAATCTCGAATTGGCGCGTTTGGTAATCTCCTGAATTGGTGCTTTCGGTAGTACATGAATGATAATGTTAATCCAAAGTAAAAAAATGCAGAACATCCATAATTGAAAAAACCCTTCCGGATCCGCCAATCCATAATTCAAAATATACATTTCGGATTCAGAAATCCATATTTGAAAAAATTCATTCCTGATCCACCAATCCATAATAGAAATTAGACTTCCAGATTCAATAATTCGAAAATCAACAATTTATGCAAACTTTGCTTTCGGAACATCCCCTCATCCGGAAAACAACATGATTCACTTACGGGTTGATGAATTCGTAACACACTCCCAGATCCCGAATTCAAATAACAGGTGATGGCCAGTTTCTGAATTTACAAAATTGTGGGGTGCAAGAAGAAAAATGTAGGGATGCAGGAAGAAACTGCCACATATTTAATGGTTGATTGACAATAAATTAATTGTAGAATAGTTATGTGAAACACTTATTTTTTAATACATTCAAAATATAAAAAGAGAAAAAAGCAAAACATGTTTCAAATGAGACTGAACTAATTGAACCATAAATTCTTTCTCCCTGTTTATTTTGTATTGTGACCATATTGGTTGAACAACTGAACAAACCGAACATTTAACTTCCTTAATCTACATACATCACTCTCACTTGATTATTATATATTATTTATTATTATTTCTTCTAATATGTAATACTTTTTAGAATTATTTTTAGATTATATGCTTATTCTATATTTTCCGATAGGATCTTAATTTGTAATTTGCAAATTGGATTGGAATGGATGAAGGATGTACTAACCGGTCTCTTTGTGAGTTTGAAATTGAGGAAGATGATACTGAAAAACAATATGTAACAATGTAAAAAATAGTAAATATTTTGATTGAATTCCTCTTTATATTCATTTTTTCAGTAGCAAAAAGTAGCAAATATTTTTATTGAATTAAAAAAAAAAACACTATACGTAGCCTGACCCTTACGCGGGGTGAGACAGAGAAATCAGCCCGCATTCGTTATGCGGAACGGGCCAACCCAACTCGCATTTTGCGAGTCAAATGTGGGATGAGCCTATAGGGGGTGGGCTAGCCCAAATTGCTATCCCTAGAAACATATATCACGATTTTTTTAAAAATAAATATGATACTTTGTTAAAGGAGAATCAAATAGAGGTCCCATGAGTACACACAAAACTTTTAAATATACTATTGTAAAACCTTGTATTATTGCCATAAATATAATTAAAAAAAATAACATTAAATATCATTAATTATGATGAAACATTTGCCAGAAAATGTGACTTGTTTAAATGAATTATGATCCTTTTAATGCTACTCTCGTTGAAAGAAAAACATGTTGTATGAAATGGAAACATATGACACTTGAGCAATCAACATTAATTAATTTTTATTTGATGTGTGTTAGGACTCTCTTTAATTAAGTGAGAGAGACTATTTTCACTTAAGGTGTGCTTTAATGTGCTTAAGTGATAGACTCCCAAATGGTTGATTGTTGATTAAATTGAACAAAGGATGCTTAAGCGACTATATCAAACAATGTTGTTTATAATGAGTATATAACACTTGAAGCAATATTCATGTGCTTCCTCGCTTAAGCATTGGTTAGGTTATTTAAACGTGTTAATTTTTTGTGTAAGCGTGCAATAATAACATGTGTTAAGTAGCGTCAACAAATAACCAAAATAAACTTAAAATTTAAAACAAGTAATATATGAATATAAGGAAAAAAAAGTAGATTACAATAATTAAATATGTTAAATGCATATGAATTATTTTTCATGTTATAATATTAAAATAAATAAATATTAAAACCATAATAATAAAAAAGTGATTAAATTGAAAGGAAACTAGTTATATCGTGTTGTGCTACAAAATGAGGAGGCTTGATGTGCAATAGAGGAGGTTGTATTGATGAACATGGATGATTGAGTGAAAAAATCAACATACATTATGTCATTTGCTTTCTAAACAAATGTAGCTATTCTTTCACAACAATTAACATGTCTTTCAAACTCTTATTTTCTTCAAATAAGTTGGATACAAGATGTTACATATGTTCACCTTCACCTAAACATTTAAAGAACCAGAAAAAAAGATCTAACTTTTTCAACCATTGATTCTAGGTCATGAAGTTGTCCTCTTTTGTCTAATCCTCTGACAACATCGTAGAATATGCCATCATCAAATGGAAAGTTGGACACACCATATTTTGATGTGACATAAGAGGAGTCTTAATAATAGTAATCTTGAAAATAACTAAAGTGAAATTCTATATTAAAATAGACATAAATGACATATCAAGTAATGAATTAAAAACTTAAAGTGGTAAATAAGTTATCCAAAGTTCGAGGACATTATGCACCAATTTTAGCCATCCTATGGGTCTTTTGAAAAAAAATCCCAACATGTTGTAGTAATGTTTGCCTTTAGTTTTTGAAATTAAATAAACATGTTAGTTTTATTTGGAAATGGAATGACAAATAAAAGTAAATTATATTACATACCAATCTTTTAAAATGATTTGATGAGGATTGATCCTCCTATGTGCAATGAACCATAAGAAGATTTTTTGTTATAGGCATTAGTCTTTGCCTTTTTTTGCCAATTCTGATTGCTAAATTTTTGTTGTAATTTTTGCATCATTGCATTAGAAATCCAATCACTCATACCAACACCAAGTTAAAATCCATAGATAGCATTTGAAAAGCCTTCAAAGACCTTATTTCATATATCTTTCATAAGTCTCCAAACTTTGTTCAAAATTGCCTTTTAATATCCAAGAAATCTCATGTGTGGACTGAATGGACAGATAAAACATGTACAATGAGATAAGATAAACAAGTTATACAAGTTTGAAATAACTATAACTAGTGATTTTTCCTTAAAAGTTGTAATTACTTATGTATTTTGTGGACTTGGCAATGGCAATGATCATGAGAATGAAGAATTTTCGAGAACCTTTTACTAAACACACCATGAGGCTTGATTTGAGAAAATAAAGAAAAGAAAATTCATCTTCGAGAAAAAGGTGGAACTTCAACAAAATGAGTTTGAAGCCTTTACCTCTAGGCTCAAGGCAAGAAGGTGTTATAAAGTCTCTTAGCTTGACACACATTTCAATAAGAGTATAGTTCGAGAGTTCTATGCTAAAACATATATCATGAGAGAGTCATATAAGAGGATAAAGAGTTCAAGAAGCTACTTCAAACAAGTTTTGTTCGTGGAGTTTTTGTCCCTTATGATGCATTGACCATCAATGCATTCTTGGAGACACGTGAGTACTCCTAGGATAGACATCAAAGTATGATTGATGGTTGGATCACCTTTTACGATCTTAGAGCTAAAGAAAAAACTACGTGTGAGAGAACACGACTTTGAGTTGAGGACCCATTTTATATTCGAAGACCAATCAAAATACGCTTTCACATATTTGGATGAGCTTTGCGTTTGCCAGGATAGCTCCTACCTCTACACTTTCGACATTGTCATCAACATTGCAAAAATCATTTTTATAGCATAGGGTACAATCATAAATATCGGTGACTTCATCTCTTCTTGAATAGAAGAATTTGTGTTAGCCTCACGTGGACTCATAAGATCTTCATCCATTATTTTATCATTGGATTATTAATGAATATTTTATGGCAAGTGTACTGCGAGTCAGAAGTAACATATTGTCCCTAAGGACGGATATTGAACCCACAAGGAATAGTTCTAAAATCTTAAATTAAGTATTATATTATCTAAATATAAGACAATATGTAAAAGTTTGTTTGAAAGGTTGTTTGTATATGAATTTGTAAGAAATTAAATAAAAGCAAAATAAATGATTTGGATGTGTCAATTGGAAAATTGGGGTTCATCATTCTCACTCGTTTGTATTTTCAATGAATTAAAACATATAACATTTTATCTTGATTGACATTGATGCACATATAAAAATCATTCATATTGTTCCTCACATACAAAATTATTAAGATAGTCTCCTATATATTGATTAATCGAATATTTATAAAAACTCCTTATCATTACGAAATTTTTTTATAAAGCAATTCACATTTCAAATTTATTCCTAACATTCAAATATGTTAAGCATTATCATTTAGATCAAATGCTTAGAAGTACTTTTCTGTCAAATCTAAGGATCAAAATCATGAATAAAGATTCAAACTTTATAAAATGACAATATTAATCATCAATCAAGAATAAAATATTATAAATAAATATCACCTCAATACATAAGAATCTGAACAAATTACTCTCAATCTTAAAGGGAAGAATTAGCTACTCGAATTTGTTAGAATATATGACCTTAAACGAGAGGGGGGTGGGTGAATTGTTTAAGAAAGATTTTCACAGACTTTTAACCTTAGAATGAAAATACTTTGAAAGAACCTTGATTAAGGATTCAGTTTTTCCAAAGCAAACAACAAAAGCACAAAGCTGGAAAAACAATCGATTGTTTTAGCGAAACAATCAGTTGTTTATACCAGTTCCAAAATAACAAAACTGAATTAAAGAGATAGGGATAGAGAAATTGTACACAGTTGTTTATACTGGTTCACTCCAAACAAGAGCTGCATCCAGTCTTCTCAGAAACCTTGAGGATATCCACTAAGCAATCACCACTTGATCACTTACACCACAACCAAGAGAATTGTTGAACAAGATGCTTTGATGCCTCCAAATCCAAGAGGAAAGCTTGAAGACCTTGCTGCTGGGTGTGTGTGTGTTGTCTAGTTGTTTGAAACTTGTTAATTCACTTCTTAAGATGATCCAAGTTCATTTGAATCTTTAACATTTTGAAAGGATGTGTTTTCTAAAAAAGCTGTCAAAAATTCAACAGGTTGTTTTACCTAACAACAGGTTGTTTTACCTTAGCTGTTTTTGAAAAACTTGGTTGACTTTGCTGTCAAACCAAAACAATCGATTGTTTCGACAAAACAACCGATTGTTTTCCTGAAAACCTTAACAAAATTCTGTTAAGCGGTTTTAATATGTTTTAAATGATCATAACTAACTTGGCTCCTTTATTAAATGCTTTTGACCACTTGGTGGGTCTATATAAAGGTGGTTTTACGCTCCTAATCTTGGAGTAACAGAAAGATTTTATCAAAACAGTTTTTCCAAGATTTGAAAGAGCTTTGGATCATTCTTAAGTGTATGGAATAGGATTGGGTTGTAATTCTGAACTTTAAGCTTTGTAATACCCAGGTGTATTTTATTCCCTTCTTCCTTGATTACTGTATTTCTGTAGTTGTGTTGCCAAGGAGTGTTGTGTGTTCTTGAGGGGTTCAAGATCAACACTCTTGGTGTGGTTTGCCAAAGGTAGTGTGTTTCTTGAGGGGTTCAAGGTCACTACTTTGGTGTGTGGTGTTTGTAATCTGGTTTTGATTGCATAGTGGAATACCCAGTGATTTATGGGGACTGGATGTAGCTCTTGGTGTAAGACTGAACCAATATAAATTGCTTGCATGCTAATCTCTTACCCTTAACTCTTTAAATTCTGTTTTTAAGTTGTTTTTATAAACTGCTGATAAAAACAACCGATTGTTTCGAAGAAACAACCGATTGTTTTTCTGATATCATCTTGAAACAATTTTGGTTCTTTGTTTCTTTGATTTCTTTCTCTGTCATTCATAATTGATTTTCATTATACCTTCAAAGTTTGCGAAAATCCCCCTTAAACAATTCACCCCCCCCCCCTCTCGTTTAAGGCCATATATTCTAACAAGAATGACCTTGAACACCTCAAGAAACACACTCTCCTTGGCCAACACTAAGATTGCTGATCTTGAACACCTCAAGAACACACAGCCAATCTTAGCAAAACACACACACGAATTGTTCACCAGTTTACAAAGATTACACTTGTTACAGATGAATATCTGAAATCAATACAAGTAAAATCCTATTCAGCACCTTGATGAATCTCTCAACTCTTAAGCAATCTCAGAACTCTTTGAAAAACTCTTAGATCAAAACTTTGTTTCAAGATTCTTAAAACATTAAAAACAGTTTTTCAGAATATATCTAAGAATATAGTTTGTTATCAAATCTTAACAAACTCTTAATTGAATTTAAAATAGATTGGTCAAAGCATTTAATGACTGGAACGTATTCAGTTAAAGCATTTAAAGCTCAGTCAAAGAAAACAGTTTTTCTGTTATGGTTTTAAAACAAACAATCAATTGTTTCCTCGAATCAATCGGTTGTTTTGTTACTTAACAAAATCACCATTCAAAAACAGTTTTCAAACTTTCTCAAAACACCTAAGTGTAAACAATCGGTCGTTTCGACAAAACAATCGGTTGTTTTAACTTAGTTTGAAAAACATTTTGCTTTGATAAAATTGAGATGCTAATTGCTTTGAGATTTAATCTAAGGGTTGATTACAACATTGAGCTACCCCAAAACAAAGCTTAAAACCAGCACAGTAGCATCAAGCAAAGCAGAGGCTTCATCATCCTAAAAAGGATTTGGATTCTTCAAAACATTGAACACCACTTGGTTCAAAAATCTTCCCCTATTTGATGAAGACAAATCCCTGATACTTGTGTTGTACTGATTAAATCTGAAGCAGTTCCTGCAGAGAAAACATTCATACTATCCAAAGCTTCTTACAGCAGCAAGTTAGATTATAACTCTTTAAACACAATAAACAATCGGTTGTTTACACGAAACAATTGGTTGTTTCTATCAGCAGCAGCAGAAAACAATTTTATACTTCAGAGATTTAAACATTTTATGCATATGAGACACAGATATACAAGAACCAATAATTCTCCCCCTATTTGTCTTCACAAATAGACTTTAACATGTATCAAAGGCAGATTTAAGAGAGATTATTAAGATCAAGAATACCTAACTCATTTCTCAAGAAGAAAAACCTCTCTTTTGGCAAAGGCTTTGTGAAGATGTCAGCTAGCTGCAGTTTGGTCTCCACAAACTTTACTTCACAGTTTCCATTTTGCACATGATCTCTGATGAAATGATGTCTTATTTCAATATGTTTGGTCCTTGAGTGCTGGATTTGATTTTTGGTAAGATTTATTGCACTTGTGTTATCACACATCAAAGGAACTTTGCTGATTTGTAAACCAAAATCTGCAAGTTGTTGTTTGAGCCATAGGATCTGTGCACAGCAGCTACCAGCAACTATATATTCTGCCTCAGCAGTAGAGAGAGCAACACATGCTTGCTTCTTGCTATGCCATGAGATTAGGCTTGAGCCAAGAAGGTGACAAGTGTCACTTGTGCTCTTTCTATCTAGCTTGCAACCTGCAAAGTCAGAATCTGAATAACCAATTAAATGTATTGGAGAATGAGAAGGATACCATAGTCCTACAGATGATGTTCCTTTGAGATATTTCAGAATCCTTTTTGCAGCTTTGAAGTGTGACTCTTTAGGATTTGCTTGATATCTTGCACATAGCCACACCGCAAACATGATGTCTGACCTACTTGCTGTTAGATAAAGCAATGATGCAATCAAACCTCTGTATTTTGTTTGATCTATACTCTTTCCAGCAGCATCTGCATCCATGTAGCAGCTTGATGGCATTGGAGTGCTTGCCTCTTTGCAATTCTCCATTTCAAACTTTTTGAGAATTTCCTTGCAATACTTTGATTGACTTAGGAAGATCCCATCCTTTGTTTGTTTAACCTGCAATCCAAGAAAGAAAGACAGTTCTCCCATCATAGACATTTCAAACTCACCTTTCATTGCAGCCACAAATTCTTCACACAACCTATCTTGTGTAGCACCAAAGATGATATCATCAACATAGATTTGCACAAGGATTATTTCTGCATTTGACTTCTTGATGAAGAGAGTTTTGTCTACCATTCCTCTTTCATAACCATGGGATAGCAGAAAGTTGCTAAGCCTCTCATACCACTGCCTTGGAGCTTGTTTCAATCCATACAAAGCTTTCTTCAACTTGAAGACATGGTTGGGATACTTGTGATCTTCAAAACCCGGTGGTTGATCTGCAAAGACTTCTTCATTGATGTAGCCATTCAAGAAGGCACTCTTTACATCCATTTGGAAGAGTTTAAAACCACTCATGCATGCAAAAGCCAGCAGCAGCCTCACAACCTCCAATCTAGCCACAGGAGCAAAGGTTTCACCATAGTCTATGCCCTCTTCTTGATTGTAGCCTTTGGCAACTAGCCTTGCTTTGTTTCTAGTGATCACTCCATCCTCATCTAGCTTGTTCCTGAAAACCCATTTTGAACCAATAATATTCATTTCATTTGTTTTAGGGACAAGAAACCATACCTCATTTCTCTCAAATTGGTTTAGCTCTTCATGCATAGCTTCAACCCACTTTTCATCCTTGAGAGCTTCTTCAATTGACTTTGGTTCAATTTGAGAAACAAAAGTTGTGTGCCTGCAGTAGTTTGAGATGGAGCTACGTGTGGAGACACCTTCCTTTATCTGCCCTATGATGTTATCCACTGACAGATCTCTAGGAATTCTCCACTCTTTGGGCAGCTCACTCTGTTGCAGAATTTCAATCGGTTGTTTCTGCGAATCAACCGGTTGTTTTTCTGCACAGATGTCTAGCTTCTCCAAACTGATGCTTTGTTCGTCTTCCTCAGCACTGATCTTTGGGTTCTCACTGATTCTGCGATCTACCTCATCAAAGACTACATGTACTGATTCTTCTACAGTCATCAATCTTTTGTTGTAGACTCTATATGCATGGCTTGTGAGAGAATAACCAATGAAAATGCCAAGGTCAACTTTTTCATCAAACTTTCCCAAGCTTTCCTTTCCATTGTTAAGAACGAAACAACTACAACCAAAGACTTTGAGGTGACTGATGTTAGGCTTCCTTTCATTGAAGAGTTCATATGGAGTTTTCTTCAAGATGGGCCTTATAAGCACCCTATTCATCACATAACAAGAGGTGCTTATTGCATCTGTCCAAAAATACTTAGGAAGTGATGACTCACTAAGCATTGTCCTTGCAAGCTCTTCAAGAGATCTGTTCTTCCTCTCTACAACTCCATTTTGCTGTGGTGTTCTTGGAGCAGAGAAATTATGTAGAATCCCCAACTTCTCACAGAACTTTGCAAACTTCTCATTTTGGAATTCTCCACCATGGTCACTTCTTATGGAGCCTATGTTGTTGTTCTTTGTGTTTTGAAGCCTTCTTGCTAGCTTTTTGAATGCAGCAAAGGCATCACTCTTTGATTCCAAGAACAAAGTCCAAGTGTACCTAGAGAAATCATCAACAATAACAAGAGCATAATAATTTCCACCAAGACTCATAGTTCTAGAGGGTCCAAAGAGATCCATGTGAAGGAGTTCAAGAGGTCTCAATGAAGAGACAATATTTTTGGTTTTAAAAGAACTCTTCACTTGTTTCCCTTTTTGGCAAGCTTCACAAATGTGATCCCTCTCAAACTTGAGTTTTGGCAGCCCAATCACAAGATCTTTTGATATTAGCTTGTTCAAATGATTCATGTGAATATGAGCAATTCTTCTATGCCAAAGCCAAGATTCATCTTGCTTGGATAGAAGACATCCAATTGAACATGGTGAAGAGAAATCAAGAAGATACACATTATTAACTCTCTTACCTACCAACATTACCTCTTTGGTGTTTGGTAGACAAATTTCACATGTGTTTGTCTTGAACATCACTTGATACCCCTTGTCACATAGTTGGCTAATACTCAGAAGATTATGCTTTAGGCCTTCAACAAAGAGCACATTATGAATCACCAAGATGCTTTCATCCTCTTCCCAGGATTCTTCCTTTGTTGTTGTCTCCATAGATGACATGACCCTCTTGCTTGAAGGATATTCTCAGGAACTTTGATTTGTCCCCTGTCATATGCTTGGAGCATCCACTGTCCAAGTACCAAAGTTGTTTTCTTTCCTCCAAGATATCCTACAAAAAAGATTTTCAAGTACATAGGTTTGGTCCCCTTATGAATATGGGTCCATCTGGTTTAAACTCATCAATACAAGCTTTATTTTTCTTGGGAATCCACTTCATAAGCCCTTTAGGAACAACATGTTTTCTGATTTTATAGAATCGCACAGAATGGCCTCTTTTCATGTAATAGAAGCATGTAACAATCGGTTGTTTCGATGGTCCAATCGATTGTTTTTCTGGCATTTTCGAAAAAGATTTTGAAAATCTATGTTGCTTGTTTTGTGGATTAAAGCCCAATCCAGATTTTCCAAAAACACAATTTTGAGATGCTAGCACACTCTCAAAGTTAGATTGGCCTTTAGAAAGCTTATCCACTGTTTTAACAAGATAGTGGACCTTCTTTTCAAGATTTTTGCAATTTTCACAAGCTAAAGTATCACACTTGCAAGAGGAGTTTTTGTAAATGATTTCCAGATTTTCAAAATCCATTTTTGAATTTTCTAAATCCTCTTCCAGTGCCTTTACTCTGTTTTCAAGCCAGCTATTCTTTTCTTTCAATCGATTGTTCAAGAGAGCCAATCGGTTGGCTTCTTCATGAGTTTCTTGAAAGGCTTGAAGCAATTGACCATAATTTTCAGAGTTTGAAGAGTTTGATGAACTTACACTACATGAGTCATCCTCCCTTCTGGCCATTAAGCAAAGATTGAGGCTTTTCTTGTTTTTTCCTTTTCTTTCTTCTTGCTTGACTCTTTGTCATTGCTTCCTTTGGTTCATGAGCATCCTTGAGTGTCTCCCACATTTCCTTAGCAGTTTTGCACTTTGATATTATGAAAAATTCATTAGTTTCAAGTGCAGAAGCTATAATATTTTGAGCAGACTAATCAAGCTGAGCCATCTTACATTCATCATCTGTCCATTTGGACAAAGGTTTTGTAAAGAAAGCATTTTCCTTTTTGAACTTTAGAATGTAAGGACCATTCTCAATTGAGTCCCAAATTCTTTGATCAATAGATTCAATAAAGATTTTCATTCTTGCTTCCCAAAACTTGTAATTCAATCCACAGAATAAAGGTGGTTTGTAGATTGAAGCACCCCTCCTCAAAAGATAATTTTCCAGCCATAGAAAAAAGATTTTTAGATCAACTTGAATAACTTTCAAGAACCAAGCTCTTGATGCCAATTGTTAGAATATATGGCCTTAAACGAGAGGGGGGGGTGAATTGTTTAAGAAAGATTTTCGCAGACTTTTAACCTTAAAATGAAAATACTTTGAAAGAACCTTGATTAAGGATTCAGTTTTTCCAAAGCAAACAACAAAAGCACAAAGCTGGAAAAAAAATCGATTATTTTAGCGAAACAATCGGTTGTTTATACCAGTTCCAAAATAACAAAACTGAAATAAAGAGATAGGGATAGAGAAACTGTACACAGTTGTTTATACTAGTTCACTCCAAACAAAAGCTGCATCCAGTCTTCTCAGAAACCCTGAGGATATCCACTAAGCAATCACCACTTGATCACTTACACCACAACCAAGAGAATGACCTTGAACACCTCAAGAAACACACTCTCCTTGGCCAACACTAAGATTGCTGATCTTGAACACCTCAAGAACACACAACCAATCTCAGCAAAACACACACACGAATTGTTCAGCATTTTACAAAGATTACACTTGTTACAGATGAATATCTGAAATCAATACAAGTAAAATCCTATTCAGCACCTTGATGAATCTCTCAACTCTTAAGCAATCTCAGAACTCTTTGAAAAACTCTTAGATCAAAACTTTGTTTCAAGATTCTTAAAACATTAAAAACAGTTTTTCAGAATATATCTAAGAATATAGTTTGTTATCAAATCTTAACAAACTCTTAATTGCATTTAAAATAGATTGGTCAAAACATTTAATGACTGGAGCGTATTCAGTTAAAGCATTTAAAGCTCAGTCAAAGAAAACAATTTTTTTGTTATGGTTTTAAAACAAACAATCGATTGTTTCCTCGAATCAATCGGTTGTTTTGTTACTTAACAAAATCACCATTCAAAAACAGTTTTCAAACTTTCTCAAAACACCCAAGTGTAAACAATCGGTCGTTTCAACAAAACAATCAGTTGTTTTAACTTAGTTTGAAAAACATTTTGCTTTGATAAAATTGAGATGCTAATTGCTTTGAGATTTAATCTAAGGGTTGATTACAACATTGAACTACCCCAGAACAAAGCTTAAAACCAGCACAACAGCATCAAGCAAAGCAGAGGCTTCATCATCCTTCAAAGGATTTAGATTCTTCAAAACATTGAACACCACTTGGTTCAATAGTATTGGCCATTACAAGCATGGAAAGCAAGAAAAGAGGATTCAAGATGTTTCTTATTAATGGTTACCTCCTCTAGGGTTTTCTATCTCTCTATTCTCCTAATGATGTCTAGAGTTAAGCCTCACGCCTTCTATTTAACATAATTGGACTTGGGCTAAGTGACATCTCGCTTAAGCGAGATATTACTTAAGTGAGTTTCACGAGAAAAAGCTCAACTTTACTGGAATGAACTCGCTAAAACGAGCCTTGGACGTGTCTCAGGCCAGATCCTCTAGAGTGATCTTGCTTGGGCGAGTTTGAGTGAGCGAGTTTTCAATGTTCCAACTTTGTCTTTTCATCTTGTCTTTAACTTTTTCACTCTTCTTTAGCCCTTTTATTTCTATTTTCCCTGAGAATCATGAGATTAACACAAATTTAGGAATAAATCGTTCACATTCATCTTATAATCCAAAAATATGTAAAAATGTTCAAATTCTTAAATTAGGGGTTGAATTATAACTATTTTATCAATTAAAGTCCATACTGTCTATCTTTTTGTGTGAAATATTACTGAATTATGATACTTATCAATTATACAGATCCTTTAGGTTTATGTGAATCCTCCGCATGCAAAGCCCTATGCTCCTTTTGCCTTTGTTGATTACTTGCTTTTTTATTTGAGTTATTATGTCCCACTTGAGGAGGTCTACGAAATCTAATCATAAGCAACATTACCTGTACCACCACATGATATATTGCAAGTCATAACTACAATTCAAGTTAATAAGATGACCATTGTTGCAAACAAGAGGGACATCAATATGGTCATGGACACACTACATGGATTCTCTGTCCATAAGGAATGGTCATGTCTTACGCAATAAGAGTATGCTATATATATATATATATATTGATTTGTCTATAGGGTGTGGAGAACATGTAGTTGAACTCTCAAGGACTTTGATGATGATGAGTGACATATCTTGACCAATAATTTTGGGAAGCCAAAATAATATATTCAAAATTTATTGGGGGATGTGTGCGAAGAAAGTTTATTGGGAAGTGTGGATGATGTAATAGTTGTGAGAGTATTTTAATATATTTTGAATAGTATAAATTGTAAGATTACAAATTTATCCTTGTATATAAATAAATAAAAAAATGAAATATTAATTAGTCTAAAGAAAATTTAAGTTAACTAAAATAATTAGTATTATATTATTTAATTTTTATTATATTATGTTATATATAATAATAAAGTATACTTTTGTTTCTGTGTAAAAAATAATAATAAAATGATTATTACATAATTTTGATAATTAAAATAATTGTAAGTTTTAATTATAACTTAAAAAATATAGCATTCAAAATTTCTATTTCCATGTAAAAATAATTATTTCAAATAAATAAATATATTTCTTTATAAAGAATTAAATGTTCAAAAAATAGTAACTATGTACACTTGTTATTACAAATTCTAATTTATTATGTAATTTTTTCTGTTTTTTTAATTAATACAATATTTGTTTTAAAAAATTATATTTATATTCTGTAAAAATAATAATTTTAAAAAAATAATTTATTCTGTAAATTTAAATCAAAAAATTTATTTATTAAAAGCTTCAAAGTTAAAAAAATAAAATTACTAGGTATACATTCATAAATTTATTTATTAACATTGTTAAATGTTAAAAAAATCTTCTGTATATTTGATTTTTCCGTTACTGCAACAATTTTTATAATTTTTTAATAAAGGCATTTTAAAACAATAGATCTCTAATTTGAATCTATAATAAATTCAATTCATATCACAAAAATAACATATTCAAATTTTATGAAAATACACAATTTTATATAATCAATTTCCCTAAACATTCACATCTAAAATTATAAACTAATTAACAAGTACTTTAAAATAATTAAAAAAAATTAAATTTAAAATAAAGCTAAACATCCAAACACAATTTAAAAAAAAACACACACACATAAGCATAACAAAACCACAACACAATGCAACTAAGATTTATCAAAGTGTGCCTGAAAAAAAAAATCATTCAAAAATTAGTTCAAAAAACATAAATCCAAAAATCTGAAAAATTAAGAAACATAACCGATTATCACCTCAGTGTAAAATACCAGATAATCGATTATCCACATATTTATACTACATAATCGATTATGCTTCCAGTTCAAAAACCACCATAACCGATTATCCCACCAAAATTTTTACAGATAATCGATTATGTCATGAGCATAATCGATTATCAACTATTTTTCCCCACATAATCGATTATGGCTGACGTTCATTTTCACTCATAATCGGTTAAAAACGAAACTAAATTCACATAAACTCACCTCAAGTCACAAACCGAGAACCAACTCTCTAGGTCTGTGCTTTGTGAACAAGTGAATTGCCTCTGCTTTGTGAGGTTTGTGAGGTTGGGAAGGAGATATATATTGCTGCTGAAACTTTTATTACACTCATCCACACTCTCTCACCAACTTACCATGCATGGCCAGATACGTCCAAGTGAAAGGCACACATGACTTTTCTCTTGTTCTATGTGGCACTCACTCCCTTACCCTCTCCTTTCTCTTCACTTCTGAATGTTCTCTCATTTGGCCCAACTTTCACCTCACTCTCACTCACACCCTCAACCATAACCGGATCCAAATGGGGGTGACACTCCACATGCCACCCCCAAATCCAAACAGGGGCTAAATGAGTAAAAAGAATGTATTTTATGGATGATTAACAAGTGAGGAGAGAGAATAAATATCTTAATTTTCTTATCTTATATACTTAATCCATTTTTATTCTTTTGTTATATTTAATTTTATGTTTTAATATTTTTAAAATTAAATGACGTACATTATAAAATAAATTGGAAATCATTTTAATTTAATTCTCATTCTATCAATGCAGAGTATAACACATAAGAGATTGATGTTTTTTTTTTTAATTTATATTTTTTCTTTATTTTAAATTTGTGTATATGATTATAAATTAATTTCAGAGTAATGAAATTTTATATTTTAAAGTGCATATTTTTCCATATTTCAACTAAATATATATCATAAACCAATATTAATTCCTAAAATTAATTATTACACAAATTTTTGAAGATTAATTTAATTTATTTTTTAACAAATAAAATGTGATCTATATCACCTCCACAAAATATACCTTGAATACATGAATACTTGTTTAAGCGACAATACTCAACGATTGTCGCTATGATAATCTTAAACTATTGTTTCCTTTTGCTTAAATGAATAATAATTTCTTAATCACTTAAAAGGGAAGTTCTCACGCAACTATAATTTTTTTTTGTGACGAATTCGGGTGGTATATATATATATATATATATATATATATATATATATATATAATTCTAAATTTTTTAGAATTTAGAAATTATAAAAAATTTATAATTCTAAATTTTTTAGAATTTGTGTAATTATAGGATCTACATATTATTTGTTATGGTATTGAATAGTTGTTTATGATTTTTTGATTTTTTTTTTCTCAATAACACTATTTTCACTTTTATTTCCCCATCTAATACTATTTCATTTTTATTTTTCTATCTAGTATCTTTTTGTTTTTATTTATTTAGATAACACTATTTTCACTTTTAAATATTTATAAAGTTGGAGTCAATTTAAATATTTGTAAAATTGAAATAGAAGAAAATTTAAAAATTTAAAATTAAATATATAAAAATTTAGAAGAAATTTTAATACAAAGAGAATGAAATAAAACATTTTATAGGTATTTTATTGTAAGTAAATATTTCGGTAAAATAAATGTAAACCTTAAACCCTAACCCATAAACCCCAAATCTTAAACCCTAACCCATAAATCCTAAATCTTAAACCCTAACCCATAAATCCTAAACCCTAAATCCTAAAAAATATAAAAAAAATATTATATAATCATATTTTTTATTATAATTTATGACATATATTTATATATAACTCATTATTTACATAATCTTTCAATTAAAATATAATTTTTTTCTTAATTTTTATTTTAAAATTATATTTTATACATTTTTTTATTAAACCTAATAAAATATTTATTCACTTAATTTTTTTATTATTACATACATATCATCAATGAATAACTTAATTTTTATTTATAATTTTTTAAACCATTGAGTTAATTATTTTTTTATAAAATATACAAACAATTTTATTTAATTTTTACTAATACTTATTTTGATATCTTTTTAACAAAAAAATATCAACATTTAATTTGGTACCAACATTATAATTTATTATAATTTTTTCATCCGAATTTTATTATAAAAAATATATTTACAAATATATTATAATTTATTCTCCATAATTAAAATTTACTATAAAATACAAAAAAAAACAAAATAATGTTACAATTTTACATTTATTTTATCCATAATATTTATTTACATCAAAATACCTATAAAATATTTTATTACATTCTTTTTGTATTGATAGTTCTTCATAAATTTTTAATTTTTAATATCAAATTTCAAATTTTCTTCTATTTCAATTTTATAAATATCTAAATTCACTACAATTTTATAAATATTTAAAATTTATTCTTCCCATTTTTAATTAAAATTTTCAAAATCATTTTTTACTTAATTTTTTTTTAATTTTATTTTGTTTGTTCTTAAATCTATTTTTATTCTATTTTATATTTCTTTTTTTCTTTTCCATTCACTGTAGACAAATAAATAAAAAATTCTAAAAACAACATCCTAGAAACCAAATTCTTAGAGATTTTTTTTAAAATAAATACAAAATGAAACCATAGAAAAAAAGGTGCTAGATAGGGAAAAAAACAAAAGATTGTTAGATATGGTCAATCTGGAAAGGCGTGGGGTGTTGGTGGAAAGTTCTTTGTGTTGTCTATGTGGGAAGGAGGAAGAGTCTCACCACCATTTGTTTTTCGCTTGCAGTTTTGCTTGGCGGGTTTGGTGTTTTTGCTTTAAATGGTTGGGAGTGTCATTTGTGTCTCACATTGATCCTGCGTCAAACTTTGTTCAGTTCAAGTTGAGCATGTTTTCTGATTCATTTAATGATGTATGGAGCGCAATTTGGGTTGGGGTTGTGGGGGAAATCTGGATTCACAGGAACTCTATCATTTTCAATAGGAGGGTGGTTGACGCGTCAGAAGTGCGTGCATTGGTGCAAGCAAAGGTGTGGTCTTGGATTTCTGCAAAATGTCGTTCTACATCGTTCTCCTTCTCTAGCTGGTGCTTGGAACCTTTGGAATGTATGAGAATGGTTTCTTAAAGTATGTTAGGTTTTCAGTAAGATTCGTGTTTTGGGTTGGTTATTTTGGTTAGCTTTAGGTTAGAAGTTGTTCTTTGTATATTTTGTATAAGGGTTGAACCACCCCTGAAGTGGTTCGCATTTATTTTATTTTTATTGCTGATAAAAAAAAGGGAAATAAAAACAAAAGGGTATTGGATGTGGAAATAATGTTATTTGAGGAAAAAAGTCATTTTCGGTCTCTCTTCTCCTTTTTTTCTCATATTCGCTCATTGGTGCTCGGTCATTCCTCTTTCTCCTTCTTTCTTATACTAACTTCGTGGTAATCGGTCGATTCTCCTTCTCGTATTTACTCTTTGATACTCGGTCAGAAGTTAACTTTTAAAAGGTTCTTCGACAATTAAGTAAGTGCTCTATACGAGAGTAAATGATATATTGACAAAAAACGTACCTTATTCTAGTATAATTATGCTTATTTATAGTGCTAATAGTGTCCTATTTTGATTATAGGCGATATCTGATACATATCTTTAATAAAACAACATTAAGTGATTTATAGCATGTTTACTAGAATTATAGAATATTATCTCTTTATTTTCTTTAATGTAACTAATTCGTCCGGTCGGTGGTCGATTGATAGTCGGTGGTCAGATTATTGTTATTGAATTTTTTTTTTCAATAACTAATCTGTATAAAAGAATACGACTGTTTGTCTAAAATTGTAATTACTATGCACGTGTTTTTTTTTCTTTAGGTGGAATAATCTGAATCACCAAGTCCAATATATGTCCCTCTCTTTAAATTAAGAAAAAGAAAATAAAAGAAATTGAATGAAAGAGAAGGAAGAAGAGAAGTGAAGTCAAGAGGCCGCATCGCAGTGCAATCACTATTGAGCAGTATCGCTTCAGAATTACGAACAGACTGCACCCTCCGGCGCTTCGCAACGCAAACAGACCATAAAATGACGACAAAATGTTGCATCCGATCGATCACTTTCCAATTTCCCAATTGATTCCATTGGCATCACTGCTTTTCTTACATCTGTTTCTTCTTCATCCATTCATCTATTACTCACTCACCATTACCATTTCTTATCTTTTCCAACCAACAACGGCTCCACCATCACCTTCGCTTAATCCGTCTCTGAACCAGGGATACCAATACACCCTCACGATACCATTTTCATTATCTTATTTTTACTCGCACATAAAACTTAATATTCATTTTTATTTTCATTATCCTCATGTATCAAATTTGTGTTTTATCTCGTCTCACTTACTTACTTAGATACTTAGATTTGTTAGCATTAAACTTAAAACCTTTCATTAGTTTTATTTAAAAATTTGAATGGTTAATAATTATTAACTTTAATCATAGTTTTAAATATAATTTATATTGTGATTTTAAATGTAATTTATAGTATAACTTTGATGAGAGAATGTAGAATTTGAAAAGTCTATTATAAGACTATTTACAAAGACTATTTATAGAGATTGTAGCAGTGAAATAAAAGATTTATATTCTCGATTCACAAGATGCACACGTACCTCGTCCCTTTCATATTATTCTAAATATTATATAATTAATTATTTTAAAAAAATCAAATAGTTAAAGCAGTTAAATCAAGAACTAAAAGTTGTTGAAATCATTTAAAACATATTGGTACATCCTAACGGAATTCTGTTAAGGTTTTCAAAAAATCAACCAGTTGAATCAGCTTGACAACAAAGTCAAAACAAAGCGAAGCTTTTCAAACTCATTTTAAAAGCTAATAAGTGTTAAACAACCAGTTGAATCGACATTTCAACATGTTGAAATTTCACACTCTTTAGAAAACTCATCTTTTCAAAAAGATTAAGATTCAATTAACATTGGATCATCTTAAAAGAGTGAATTAACACAAAGACTATTAAACACACAGAGAAAACTAGCAGTAAAGTCTTCAAGCTTTCCTCTTGGATTTGGAGATATCAAAGCACTTTGTTAAAAAAAAAATGCCTAATATCTATGGCGCTTTCTCGCTCAAGCGAGATATAGCTCGCTTGAGTGAGACAAGAGTTGATTTTGTCCAATGTTTTTGGAGCATTCTCGCGCAAGCGAGAATGGACTCGCTTGAGCGAGATTCTCTATTGCTAAGTTGAGTTTTTTTTTTCTTTTGTGTGTTCCAGGGTCTTCCAACTTTCTCCTTTAGCTTATATTATTTCTCTTTAACCTAATCATCTCAATTATTCCCTAAAAAAACTGAAATTAACACCAAATTTGGGAATAAGATATTGTTCAAATAAAGATCATAAAATATGTAAAAATGTATACATTCATAAAGTATGGATTATTTTTATATGTAATTTAACAATTAATACTCATAAGTGCCTATATTTTAATATGAAATATTACTGAAATTAGACACTTATCATCACTTTAATTAATCTTATGTTGGGTAATGTTTGGGTTGTGTTGGTAAGCAAGATTTGGAGGCATAAGAATAATTGTTTATTCAATGGAGGAGTGGTAGATTATTTTGAAGTCTTCTCCTTGGCACGAGTTAATGTTTGGTCTTGGATCTTGTAAAAGGTACTTTCAACGAGTTTCTTGTTCTTTGATTGGTGCCTAAACCCCTTATATGTACGTACTCAATTAAGAGTTTCTAATAGGGTGGTGGGGTTGGTCTTTGAATTTTAAGTTGTTATTTAGCTAGTTGTAGCAGGGTAGGTAGTCGGGGTTTTCTTGAGGTATATGTCTCTTTTTCTTGAGGGGTCTCCAGTGTATTTTTAATCTTTTCGAAATGATTTTATAATTGCTATACAATTATTTACCCCAGTTATTTATGAAATAAAAAATATTACTTAATATTTTTTTTTTGCATATTATAATTCTAATATTTATCTGAAAACTCTATCAGAAAATCATTAAATAGAAATCAATTTAAAAGCAAAAAATAATTAGTCACTATATTGAAAATTAGATACTATTTTAGAGATTAAAAAAATTAGTGGTATATAAAGTGGTTTCTGTTATTAATAAAATTTATAAATTAATTTCTAAATTAATATTTATAAATACTAAAAATTTATACACAAATAATGTTTTTAGTATCTAAAATAATATCTAATTTAGTTAATATAATGATTAATTATTTTTTATCTCTAAAATTAGTTTTTATTTATTTATATTTTTGTAGTGAAAGAAATATTTAAATGTTAAAACACATCATTTTGAAAATTGAGCAAAAAAGTTTTCGGAAGGATTTTCAATTTGACAAGAATTTTCAACTTACAATTTTGGAAGAAAAATAATATAATGAAAACAAATTTGACTTGAAATTATTTTTACCTTCATTTACATCATTATTTTTTATTATATTTAGTGTGTAAAATATTCTTTAAAGATTATTTTTAGGGAATACAATACTAGAAAATTATTAAATAGAAACCAATAGTAGATAATAAAAATAGTTAGTTGCTATAATGACTAAATTAGATACTATTTTAGAGATAAAAGAAATTGGTATCTAAATTAATTTTTATTATTGATAAATAGTTTATAAATTGATATATAATTATGTACCAAAGTTTTAACTCATTATTTAAATTCTAAAGTTGATATCTAATTAGATACCAATTTAAAAACTATTTATCTATAATAAAATTAATTTAGATACGAATAATTTTTTTATTCTAAAATAATATTTAATTTATTCAATATAAGAACTAATGATTTTTCATGTCTAATCATTGTAAAAAAAGTTAAAAATATTAATGATCTATTTTAAATAAAATAAAAAGCATTTTTTGAATTCTTGAAATATGATCTTAAAAGTTGTGGAAGAAAAAACAGCAACTTTGTACTATGTTACTTAAATAAGTGTTCTTACTAAAATTTGATTCATAGATGATCTTGCTCTGCATGATCAGTTTCAGTAGGTGAAATATTTGTGTTGGGGCACAGGAATCTCTAGCAGATGTCTTTATCTTTGAAGTGAAGTTGAAGTTTCATCATCACTGGTAAGACTGTTTGCAAGGGAAAAAAGAGATGCTGAGAGAGAATACACTAATGAATGTCAAGTGACTGTCATTTGCATTTTCCTTCTATCATGCATCATCCTTTAATTTTAGGATGCTGTTTTTTCTACAAGGATGCACATGTAGGTTAACGTAATTGTTGGGTGCTTGTTCTTGCTTTTTGTCCTTTACTAAGTAGTTCCAACATGCTGCTCAAAATATTCTTGACTTGTTGTTTTATTTTTTCTAATTACTTTGTTTAATTATAAGCTAATACATATTAAGTAAAAATGTTAGCCTACCACATTCTAAATTTTATATAACTAAGTTTTACCTTTTTCTGGTTAAAGAAGTTCTATAAAAACTCTCAAACTAATATTTCCTAAATATGAGTCTAATTAAGACAAGATCCTTTAATATATATTCCCATGCCCTACCAATCTACATGGCCACATAAGAAAAGTGTACAATTTTGGATGTGAATACCTACTTTTGTTTTCAGACGTGTGAGAAACCACCACTTTAACATTTAAAACTAATAAAATGTTCTTTGAAAACATAATTAGTTTTTTATATCAGTAAAAAATTAAATTAAATAAATAAATAATTTAAGGGTATCTCAATCCATATAATCAAAGTGTTAATATTAACATGTTTTTAAAAGCAAGCTCACTTGTGGAATATTCAATGCAGATCAAATGTGAAGCTAAGAAGAAGGGGATCTAGAAAAGCAGAATTGGTTGCAGATGCAGACGCTGCAGTTCATTCTCTAGAATCCTGCAGATCCTTTCGCAGTTCATCATCAATTCTGGAATTCTGTAGATCCTTTCAATGCATCTTCAGCTGTTGGTTTTGATGTATGGTTTTACTTTGCTGCATAATTATATAATAAAATTAGATATTCATAAGCTTTGGTTTTTGTGATTTACCTGTAAACTTTTCATGTAAGTATTTCATTTTTTGTTTTTTTTTTTTTCTCACTTGTGTGTTTGTTATTGCTCTACTAAAGATAGTGAAGGTAAAAGTGAGAAGCATTCCTGAAAAACTATTGAAATGAAGCAAGTTGATGACAATTATTGTACAATACCTACAGCAGCTATACCCGGCCTGTCCCGAATATGACATATATGAAAAGAATAATTTTATAAACAGTCAACGATCCATTTCATCTTTTATATATTGCTAGATGGGAATGTTGGCTTCTGTTACAATATCGCATTGCTTATGATCATGATTCATTTCACTTTAATTACAATTAATGATATTATTAGTATAATACGCGTGGTTCACACCAAAATAAAACACATAACAATACAAATAAAAGAAATCAAAATGAACCTTACTATAAGGGTAATGTATTTCAAAACTAGAACATGTCCTTGCACTTAGTAATTAAGGATAACAAATTTATGAGACTTAGCAAGTACAGATTGATCACAAAATTTTAACTCTTCCATTCTATCACTTATGTGTTCCAACATTAGATGTCATAACTTTGTCTCTGTCTTGCATTATTTGACTAGTTCTGATGCATGTACGATCACGGTTAAACCATTTAGTAGGTAAGATTGTTCCTTTCTACTCCCTTAGCAACTGTGGATGCTCATTTTAAAAACTTTTATAGTACACCTTGTTCATTATTGGCTATCAAACCCATAAGATAAAAAAAACTAATCAACAAAATACTTCTCTTGAATTTTGGAACATGCCCCACATCTGTAATAACATCTCTCTGTCATCAAACATCTCTTCAATTGATTCACCTCATACCTTACACTTTACATGCTTTATTGTTCTTAAGAAGGACCACAACTCATTCTTTTGATTCTAAGATCTCAGAGAACTTTTTCACTACACACACGTGGTAAGTCCAACCCTAGTCCATGATCTAGCTTTTCTATGTATCTAGCTCAACACTCCAACAAAGTCATAATTGTCAGACGCTACCGCAACCTAAGTAGATTCTCTTTAGAATAAGAGTTTATACACATCTCATTCCTCTCCTTCTTTGGATAGTTTACCTTGTAGAGATCGTTATTGTGACAATTGTAGCATTCATTCCCTTTTTCTACTTATCATATGATGAATGTTTTTTACTTCTTCCCTTTCACCTCCTTCCTTTTCTTACTTTTTGACTTCGAAACATTAAAACTCAACCCAATATTGTCTACATTAACTCCTAAATCTTTTGTAGCCCTATAATCCAAATTCAAGTGTGAACCTTCTCTAAAGTAATGGATTATTCCTTCCTAAACCGTCCTTAAAATATTCAAATATCTTAGGCAAAACATTAAGAAGAAGTAAAACCTTATTTTCATCTTTGAGTTTTACTTCAGTGTTCTCAATAATCTTGCTAAAATCTATTGTTGTTCCACCATCATTCTTGATTTTATCATCATAAACGAATACAATTATTTCTTGAGACAGAGTCTATATCCTAAATATGTCATCATATACCATGGCTCAAATTCCATCCACATAGACGTGACAATTATCTCCTCCACAACTTCTCTAAGTGTCTTATCTTCGAGACACAAAATTATGTCTTTCTAATTTTATTGATCATTTAATCTATTTTTTTTTAAGTATAGACATTGTCATGTTTGCCTCAACCTTTATCACATCAACATATTCTTGTTATATCAAGATAGCTTTCATCTTAATTCTCCATAATTCAAAATCGTTTAAAAAAAAAATTCAATATCAAAATTGGTGATCATATCTTTAAAACCTTGCTCATTTTAATTTTATTTCCCTTCTTCTCCACAAACTACATCAATTATTAAGTCCCCATAACAATCTCAGGAAAATACAACAGAGCAAGACTAAAACAAAACAAAAAAAATATTACAGAAAATTCTATACATAAATAATGTCTAAATACAATACTTCAAAGAGTAAAATGTGTTTCTAAATGTAAATCTAAGGAATAATACAAAATCCTTTAAAGTATTTAAAACAATACACCATTTACAATAAGTGGTAGTCAATAAACGCTAAATGATTTAGTATATCCATAATAATATAAAGTGTCTCACTTTAATTTCAAACACAATAATTCATGTTGTTGTTATTATTGTACGAGAGAGTCGAACGCCCACGTGATCGATATAGCGACATCAGCGAAGACAATTAGCACATTTTAAAATTGTATCGAATTTGTTAAAAACTATATTTTGTGGCCAATTATTGCATCCACATAATTGGTCTTCTCTTTTCTAGACTATGGACTACTTTAGCATTTTGAAATATAGAAAATATATACTGTAATTAAGAATTTTAATAAATAAATATTTTTGGACCTTTAGATTTATGATAAATAATTTATGTTATTGTATGATATTATTTTAGATTATTAATACTTCTGTAAAACAACATTGAAATTAAATTTAACCTAAAGAATCTAAAAATAAAATATTAAAAAAAGAAGTGATAAAAAATCCCTAAAAATGTTATGATCAAAGTTGATTTTTTTTTCTCGTGAAAGAATAACGTTTAAAGCATTTTCTTTTTCAATATAATTGTAATATATATGGAGAGAGAGGGAGGAAGAGTACGACGAACATTACTTCAATCATTTTATAAGTACACGTAAACAATAGTATTAAAATAATCAAGGTGAGAATCACACCACAAGATTTTATTTAAAATAAATAAATAAAACAAAAGTATTTCACTTTAATTAAAATAAATAATTTTTTATGGAGATAAACGTTGTGATAGTGTGACACGCTTCATGGTCTCTGTAGCACTAGAAGTCCAAGGTCTTCGTGGATATAGCCACAAGGAATGTTAAATAAAGTTGAATTAATAAAAAAATGTATACGCAGGGAAATTGTTGCATCCAATAAGGAATAATAAAATTAAGGACCATTTCTTAAAAAGAAAATATAATTTTTAGATTTATTAATATAATTTCTTTAAATTATTATGTACACTATTGTTGGCTTTGTAGTATTTTAAAAATTGTATTCAAAAATTGATTATTTTCTTTATCACAGGACTTTTATACTAGTCCGTCTAAACATTAAAACTTAATATACGTAGGGTTTAATTTTATACATTAATAATGTAAAAATTTTAAAAGTATCAAATAATGAAAGTTCAGTCTAAATATTTATTAGAAAAAAACAATTTTAATATATAATAATAATTATATGGTTAGATAATAACGAATTAAGAAATCTCTATACTATTGTTAAATTTTGTATTTTTGTTAGTTTTTAATGAATTTCTTATGCTTTAACTAATATTCTTAAAAAACTTATTCAATGTACATTCATGATTCGATAATCGTTTAAATAATTAAATTAATACATAATTTTTATGGAAAATAATGAATATTAGTAGTTAATGTTTTATGGAAAATAATGAATATTAACTTAGTTTACTTCCAAGTCGCAGGATGCGAGTTTTTGTTGGGGTAAGAGGGAATGTTGTAGGTTTTTTTTGTTGGTATTTAAATAGTGATTTTTAGGTGTTGGTGGGAATGAGTAGTGAGCAATAGATTAATGGTTGTGTGCTTAGTATATGGGTTGGACCATTTTTTTTAATCAGCAATAAAAAATAAATAAATGGGAACCACTTTAGGGGTGGTCCAACCCTTATACATAAAAATCTAGCGTCTTACCAACCTTCAACCAAGAAACACCTTCCAACGTAAATAAGGAACAAGCAAAGCAACTCAAGAAAGCATTAAACAACCAACCCTAAAGTGATCCACATTTATTTATAGTTTATTACTGATAAAAAAATAATATTAACATAGTAATTAATATTTTATGAAAAATAATAAATATTAATTAAAAGAAAGATAGATAGAAACAATTTATGAGTTATGATATAGTGGAGTGGATCTGATGGTATATGCATTATGATGAAAGGACAAGTTGAAAATAAAACAAGACACAAATAACAGCTGTGCATTTAAGCTAACTATGTAACGTGGCGGGGACAAGTGTTGATCGAAGGAGAGAGAGGGAACAAGAATATTCACTATTATTCCTGGTCTATAAATGGCTGATCCCAATGTTGTAGGAGGAGAGTGTGTAGTGTTATTACTTGTTTGAGAGTGAGGGTAGCAAAAAAGGGAGAGAAACATTCTATACTTTCATGGCAGGACCATTGAGACCTCAGATTGTGTTATTTGGTTCATCCATAATTCAAATGAGCTTCGATAATGGTGGTTGGGGTGCTATTCTAGCTAATTTATATGCCAGAAAGGTCCTTCTTCAATTCTCTTTCTCCTTTATGCTCATTCTCATTCACCAACTCCATATTTTGCAACCCTACTTCTATATGTTTCTCACACCAGAACAAGCCAACCACTGAATATATATCATTTTTTTTTTGTAATCATTTTGGTTATTTCTCCACACCTCAATACTAATTCATGCTTAAAAGGATTTCTGACGCATTTACACCAAAAGACTCGTCACAATTTTGTATAAAACTGTGAAAATGTTTCATTACTATGATGAGGTAATGATATTCATGGTACATCATTTCCCTGTCCTCCTGCTGTTTTTTTCTTCTGATTTTCGTTCTAATATTCACTACAAAATGGAGCTGAAAAAATATAATTATTTTTTAATTACTATGAAAGATCAGATATATATTCCTTCTTCTATTTTTTTTCCTCCTATTTCAGCCTCGAATGGAGCAGAGGAATTGAATATCACTACATTTTTGTTGTTGATAAATGATAGATCAAATGCAATTTTTTAATTCAGTGATTTTTTGAATGCTGATGAAAACATGGCTGCAATTGAAAACAAGAAGATCGACTATCTCTGTTTATATGTATATGTATGTATATATATGTATATGTTTATATATATATATGTGTATATACGTATATATATATATATATATATATAGTTTTTGTTATTATCGATGGTGGATGATTCTGAATTATAGAATGTTTGATATGGTGGCATAGGCGGATATCATTTTGCGTGGATACTCAGGTTGGAATTCAAGAAGGGCTTTGGAAGTTTTGGATGAAATTTTTCCTAAGGTACAGCCAAAACAGCATTTTCAATTCAATATCAGAAGATTCCATCCTTTAAATATTTTTCTTCTTTTCAATATATATATATATATATATATATATATATATATATATATATATATATATATATATATATTCTCTGCCATTCACCAATGGCAGGCAACATATCTCTCTTGACATGATTTGTGGAAGGTGGATCCAAACTTTCTTTTTGTATATGTGGTCCCTAGTATTTTTGGTTAAATTGTTTTCCTAAATTTGCTTAGATAGCAGTTTTTGATGAATGAATAATGATAATGTAATTTAAATAGTGTTTTTGAGGAAAAAAAATATTAAAGTTAAAAACAAAATTGGAAAATTTACATCATGAACCAAAAACTAGTTAAGTAAAATTTAGAATACGAGATTTAATAAAAGTATAAATTGTTTGATATTTTATAGTTTTGAGGTAGAGAGAAAAAAACAAGAAGGAAAGAAATATGAGAGAGACATAAAAACAAGGAAGACAGTGACGAGATTGACAAAACACACACAATAAAAGGTTTTCATTTTCATAAAAAAAAAAAACAAAACTCATTCACTCTTTAAAAAAAAAATTGCTTAATTTGTGTTGAATTTTTCTTATTCTTCAGGCTGGAAAGATTTGATGAATCTCGGTCTTTCACTCTCAGTTAAGAGTGAGAATACCTATAAAAAGTTATTCGACGTCCAAGTCATTATTCAATATTAAACGATTGAGGATAATAAATATTATAAAATGCATACCTTGACTCATATTATGTTAAACTTAAATAGTTATTGAGATGTCGTCTTATGAGATCGAGATGTATTCGATTATGTGATTTTGTGACAGGGATGTATTTGACCATGTGACTCTCTGTGTTGGCCTATACAGTACATTTTTAATGAAATGTGTTTGATTTAGTTTCTCATTTTAATGACCCTTTATTATTTTCTTGAACATAGGATGCTTGTCTGCAACCATCGTTGGTGATTGTGTACTTTGGTGGTAATGATTCTATTGATCCTCACTCATCTGGCCTTGGCCCTCATGTACCTCTCGAAGAATATGTTGAAAACATGAGGAAAATTGCTAATCATCTTAAGGTAATAACTTAATCTTCCACATCAAGAATTATTCAAGGCATATTAGAAACATGTTGATAGTAAAAGAAATCTTGTTTGGAACAGAAAATGTATAACTTTCAATTCTCAAAAATCACATTTATAACCCAAGAAAAAAAAATACATAAGTGTAAAGCCAAAAAAGGTAAGTGTTTACTTTACATAAATATTATTTTTGTCTTTTGTAATACTTTGTGGTGCAACATTTGACACATCAAAATATGTTTGTCAGAGCCTCTCAGATCATATTCGTGTCATATTTCTGAGCTCTCCTCCCATTAATGAAGAACAACTTCGCAGAAAGCTAAGGTACATGATGGTGACACTTGAACACATATGTAGAAGTAAAAGTCACACATTTCTTTTCACTTAATTGTTCTTCTTCACATGTTAAACCAACTGCATCACATGAAGTGGTTGTACCCCACATGTTTTGTAATGAATCTTTGGGTTCACTGAATGCAGTGCAACACAATCAGGAAGAAGCAATGAGTCATGTGGAGTATATGCAAATGCATTAATGGAGCTTTGTGAGGAGATGAATTTGAAGGCTATTAATCTCTGGTCTGCAATCCAGACCAGGGAAGATTGGTTAGACGTTAGCTTCACGTAAGTATATTAAATGCTCTCAAAAGATTATTTTTCATATTCAGGAAAGATAACGTCTCAAAATGGTGCCCATTATATTTGAGAAAAGTGATCCATTCAAGTTATGTATTCGCTTTTTTCCCCATTACTTTAAAGATTATTCTTAGTTTTTCATTACCACTCTAAACAGAAAGTATCTTAAAGAAAGATGAAATATAAAACTTATGATATTTAAAAAAATATCAAAAGAAAGTCCACAATCTTGAAATAATTATGACAAAATGAAAACATAAAATATTTCATAATGACAAATGAAAGTTTTAAGAATTCAAATTAGCTAAAACATGTAGAATTCCTTCATTTGATTAATGTATTTTGGTTAATTGTTAGGGATGGAGTTCATCTGTCAGCAGAGGGAAGCAAGGTAGTGGTGAAGGAAATATTAAGGGTTCTGAGAGAAGCAGATTGGAAGACTAGTTTGCATTGGATGTCAATGCCAACAGAATATGCAGAAGATTCACCATATTATCCTCCTACTCCTGATGGAACAAAAACCATAAATGTGTCTCACATTTTCTCCAGAAGGTGTTTGCAGTGGGATGTATAACATAAATATAATGTGTGTGTGTTATGTATTTATTTTTCGTACAATGAAAGAGGCTCATGATGTGTTGTGTTCAGTGAGGGCCTTGCAAAGTGATATTCTACCTACCCTTTTTTTCGTGTGAGTATTTTTATCATTCTATTGTAGTTTTGGTTATGTAAATGTTCTTATTGTATTAATGAATTTAAAAGAGTCCTGATATAGGGACAACCGAGACGTGACAGTGCCAACTGCCCACATGTCCATTTAAATAATATTTCAATTCGTTTTGTGGGACTTATGCCACAGTGGAAGAATTCAAAATTTGTGTTCATTTTTTAGTTCCATGGGTTATAGGGGTAGTTGTTGCATCATAAAATTGAATTTCACAGTAGACATTAGTTGTCCTCCATACACACACCTCAGTCACATGCTTTGCCCCATCCACGATTAATTTCAATTTAGTATTGATGACAAAGTTTGTCAACCCAATTCATGTCATCGTTAGACAACAACTTCAAATCACAATCTTTTCAACACCTTGAAAATGTGCTTCAACATTTATGCATCAAATACATAGATAAAAAATTAACTTATAAAAAACCATTCAACAATTGCATACACATTTTCATTACAAAGCTACATTTAACAAATAACTATACAATTGAAGAACATCAAAATTCAAATCCTACTGATTCTGAAACACCATCATTCTGAACCACCACGAAAGTTGAAATCCCTCAACACACTTTCTCGTTGTGCATTATGTGCATCTAGCACCCAGTTGCAAACCATTTCCTTATGGAATGCTTGAAGTTCCTCCTGAAAAAATTGTGAAAATGAATTTTGAATTAACAATAAAACTAAAAACCTTTAGTCTAATAGTCAATGAAACAAATACGTATCATAGTGTATTCAGGCATCGCCTTCCCATCATAATCACCCAAACCATCTCAAAGCTCAATATATTTTAAAATCAACAACCCACAATCATAACAACATAAATCAAAACACAAATATAAATTGCATATTCATATGCATCAAAATAAGAATAGTTTTAATTTCAATACTAACTCGTTTGGCTATATAGGAAGTTAATGTTTGACTACTTTTCTAATGGGAGTATTCATTCCTGCAAACTTCTCAAGAGTTCTATAGAGATGGTCAAGTTGAACAACCTGCATCATACAATATAAGAACATCACAAAACAAATACAAAATTCATGGATTCATTGTTTACCAAACATCATGCACTTTTTTACCATGACTTTATCAATTTTGGTGTGTTCTCCCTTTTATGATCGAGGGGATCCAACACATGCAGTTACCTACTATGAAAATTGAAAGCGTACAATCACCAATGGTCATTGTCCACCTTTGGAATGAACACCTAAAAATAAATATTGTAAGTTAATTCAACATCATTGTAAATATAAAAATTATGACCCAAAAGTATTACACAAAAGTATATAATACAAACTTACAAAATCACAATCTGATAGTGATGCAAATAGAATCAAATCTTTTGAAAATGAGTAGTAATCTTTCTTGCCACATTCTTTTGTTCCCAACCTTCTATTCATTTCATCAATAACACGATTCTTTAAGAAGCAAACAAGTTAGTACTATTAACAAAAAATGTACAAATGTAAAAACAAAATTTAAATTCACAATTCACTCACAACGAATAAAGGGTTAAAGGAAAAGCGCCAAACCGTTCCATTCCTTTGAAGTTGTTCAACTATGAACAACCCCGTTGCAAACAACATAACCTAAAAACAAATTTAACCTAAATAAGTTTTGAAACAATTATTGAATACAATAGAGAACTCTTACAAATAATTATACCATGTTGTCAACACTTGCCTGCGGAGATAAACATTGTATGTCCTGTTAGAATGTATGGCTTTAAACTAGAGGGGGTGAATGGTTTAAAGAGAGTTTTCGCAAACTTTTTAGTCTAGAATGAAATTCCTTTGAGAAAACTTGATTCAAAACTCAATTTTCCAAAAACACAAAGCAATTTAGCACAACACCAAAAAAACAATCGATTGTTTATACCAGCTAAAATATACAAACTGAAATTAAAGAGTTTAAGGGAGAGAGAGATTGCACACACAATTTATACTGGTTCACTCTTAAACCAAGAGCTACATCCAGTCTTCCCAGAAACCACTGGGGGAATCCACTAAGCAATCAAACCTAGATTACTTACACACACTACCAAAGAAGTGACCTTGATCCCCTAAAGACACACACTTCCTTTGGCACATCACATACACCACCAAGAATGCTAATCTTAACAACCTCAAGAGCACACAACACTTCTTGGCCTATCACACCAGAGTTTACACAAAGTACATAAGGATTACATTTGTTACAGAATGATCTGAAATCAATACAAGATGAAAATCCTATTCCACTCTCTCTTGATCAAAGCAATCTTTAACTCTTGAAAAGCAAAATCAGTGAAAAGCTCAAATATGTTTTTCTATTATTAAATCTCAGTTGTTGTTTGTTACAAAAGCTGAACAAACGCTTTATAACTTTAAGAGATTGGTCAAAGCATTTAAAACAGGAGCGCATTCAGTTATAAAATCATTTAAAGCTTAGTTAACACTCAAAACAATTTTCTGTTATGGTTTGAAAACAATTTTCTGTTATCGGTTGAATGAGCGAATCAATCAGTTGTTTTGGTTTGACAACAAGTCAACCATAAAAAACAGTTTTCAACCTTTCTCAAAACACCTAAGTATAAAACAATCGGTTGTTTCGACAAAACAACAGGTTGTTTTTCACTTAGTTTGAAAAACACTTTCAATTCAAAAGGTTTGAGAATACTTAAGCTTTGGATTCAATCAAGAGTGGATTTACATAGATAATCTACCCCAGATCCTATTCTAAAACACCTAAGCAACAACAAGCACATCCAACCTTCCATCAACCTCAAAGGATTTGGATTCTTCAAAGCTTGAACACACTTGATTCAACAATCTCCCCCTATTTGATGAAGACAAATCCATGGTTGCTTGTGTTGGATTTGATTGAATCTGAAGCAGTTCCTGCAAAAACAGCATATATACAATCCAATGCTTTCTACAACAGCAGGTTAGTTTTACACATTTTTAAAACAATGTTCCAGACAAACAATCGGTTGTTTAGACGAAACAATCGGTTGTTTACACGAAACAATCGGTTGTTTCTATCAGCAGAAGCCGAAACTGTTATGATATCAGAGATTTCAGGAGTTTTAAAACACTTTTTCCAGAGAAAGACACACAAGAACCAATCAATTCTCCCCCTATTTGTCTTCACAAATATACTATAACAGTTATAAGACAGATTTAGGAAAGATTTTGAAGGTCAAGGATACCTAACTCATTTCACAAAAAGAAGAACCTTTCTTTTGGTAGAGGTTTTGTGAAGATATCTGCTAGTTGCAGTTTTGTCTCAATAAGCTTCACTTCACAATCCCCATTGCTCACATGATCCTTGATGAAATGATGGTGAATCTCAATGTGCTTAGTTCTTGAGTGCTGAATCTGATTTTTGGTAAGATTTATAGCACTTGTGTTGTCACACATCAAAGGGACCTTGCTGATTTGCAATCCAAAGTCTGCAAGTTGCTGTTTGAGCCAGAGGATTTGTGCACAACAACTTCCAGCAACAATGTATTTAGCCTCTGCAGTAGAGAGAGCCACACAAGCTTGCTTCTTGCTCTGCCATGAGATGAGGCTTGAACCAAGAAGATGGCAAGTGCCACTTGTGCTTTTCCTATCCAGCTTGCATCCTGCAAAATCAGAATCTGAATAGCTAATTAAATCAATGAGAGAGTGAGAAGGATACCATAACCCAACATTTGTTGTTCCTTTGAGATATTTCAAAATTCTCTTTGCAGCTTTGAAGTGGGATTCCTTTGGATTAGCTTGATATCTTGCACAAAGACATACCACAAACATTATGTCCGGTCTACTTGCTGTTAGATAAAGCAAAGAGCCAATCAAACCTCTATATTTTGTTTGATCTACCACTTTTCCAGCAGCATCTGCATCTATTTAGCAGCTTGAGGGCATAGATGTGCTTTCTTTCTTGCAACTCTCCATTTCAAATTTCTTGAGAATTTCTTTACAATACTTTGATTGGCATAGAAAGATTCCATCATTTGTTTGCTTGACATGCAATCCAAGAAAGAAAGACAATTCTCCCATCATAGACATTTCAAACTCACCTTTCATAGCAGCCACAAATTCTTCACGCAAACTATCTTGTGTAGCACCAAAGATGATGTCATCAACATAGATTTGCACAAGGATAATTTCAGAATTTGACTTTTTGATGAAGAGAGTCTTGTCAATCATTCCCCTTTCATAGCCATGTGACAAAAGGAAGTTGCTAAGCCTTTCATACCACTGCCTTGGAGCTTGCTTTAGCCCATACAAAGCCTTTTTTAGCTTGAAAACATGATTAGGATATTGATGATCTTCAAAGCCCGGTGGTTGATCCACATACACTTCCTCTTTGATGTAGCCATTGAGAAATGCACTCTTGACATCCATTTGAAAGAGTTTAAATCCACTCATGCATGCAAAAGCCGGCAACAACCTCACAGCTTCCAATCTTGCAACAGGAGCAAAGGTTTCCCCATAGTTAATTCCCTCCTCTTGATTGTAGCCTTTGGCAATTAGCCTTGCTTTGTTTCTTGTGATGATACCATCCTCATCCAGTTTGTTTCTGAAGACCCACTTCGAGCCAATGATGTTCATCTTAGCTGTTTTAGGAACAAGAAACCATACCTCATTCCTTGCAAACTGATTAAGCTCTTCATGGATAGTTTCAACCCATTTTTCATCCTTGAGAGCTTCATCAATTGACTTTGGTTCAATTTGAGAGACAAAAGTAGTGTGCTTGCAGAAGTTTGAGATAGAGCTACGTGTAGAAACACCCTCCTTTATCTGCCCTATGATGTCCTCCACTGACAGATCTCTAGGAATCCTTCATTCTTTGGGCAACTCACTCTGCTGCAGAATTTCAATCGGTTGTTTCGAGCAATCAACCGGTTGTTTTTCTGCACAGATGTCCAACTTTTCCAAACTGATGTTCCGCTCATCCTCTTCAGCACTGTTATTTGAGATTTGAATGCTTTTGCGATCCACTTCATCAAAGACAACATGAACAAACTCTTCTACAGTCATTAGCCTCTTGTTGTAGATTCTGTATGCATGACTATTTAGAGAATAGCCAATGAAGATACCAAGATCAGCTTTTTCATCAAATTTCCCTAGGTTTTCCTTTCCGTTGTTGAGAACAAAGCAGCTGCAACCGAAAACTCTGAGGTGATTGATGTTTGGTTTCCTTCCATTGAAGAGTTCATAAGGAGTCTTCTTCAAGATTGGCCTTATTAGCACTCTATTCATCACATAGCAAGAGGTGCTAACTGTATCAGCCCAAAAATACTTGGGAAGAGAAGATTCCCTTAGCATTGTTCTTGCTAATTCTTCAAGGGATCTGTTCTTCCTTTCCACTACACCATTCTGTTGTGGAGTTCTTGGAGATGAAAAATTGTGCAGAATTCCCATCTTTTCACAAAATTTGCTAAACTTTTCATTTTATAATTCCCTTCCATGATCACTTCTTATTGAGCCTATGTTGTTGTTCTTTGTGTTTTGTAATCTTCTAGCAAGCTTCTTGAATGCAGAGAAGACATCACTTTTTGATTTCAAGAAGAAAGTCCAAGTGAACCTAGAAAAATCATCCACAATAATAAGAGCATAATAGTTGCCATCAAGGCTCATGATTCTTGAAGGTCCAAAAAGATTCATGTGAAGTAGCTCAAGAGGTTTTAAAGAAGAAACAACATTTTTTATTTTAAAAGAGTTTTTCACTTGTTTCCCCTTTTGGCAAGCTTCACAAATATGGTCATTCTCAAACTTGAGCTTGGGCAGCCCAATCACAAGATCTTTAGATATTAATTTGTTCAAGTGATTCATGTGAATGTGAGCAATTCTTTTATGCCATAACCAAGACTCATCATGCTTAGAAAGAAGACAACAATTGAACAAGAAGAAGAGATATCTAAAAGATAAACATTATTGATTCTCTTACCAATCAACATTACCTCCTTTGTGTTGGGAAGACAGATTTCACAGGAGTTTGATTTAAAGATAACTTGATATCTTTTGTCACACAATTGACTAATGCTCAGCAGATTGTGCTTTAAACCTTCTACATAGAGAACATCATGGATGACCAAGATATCTTTGTCTCCTATGGATCCTCTTCCAAGAATCCTTCCCTTGTTGTTGTCCCCATAGGTAACGTGCCCTTCTTGCTTAAATGAGATGCTTAGAAACTTTGATTTGTCCCCAGTCATGTGCTTTGAGCACCCACTGTCCAGGTACCATTACTGCATGCTCTCCTTCAAGGTTTCCTACAAAGTAGATTTTCAAGTACAAAGATTTGGTCCCCTTATGAATGTGGGTCCATTTGGTTTACATTCATCATATGAACCTTTACAACATTTGGGAATCCACTTCATAAAGCCTATAAGAATAACATATTTTCTGATTTTACAGAATCTGACAGAATGACCTATTTTCATGCAATAGAAGCATGTAACAACCGGTTGTTTCGACAAATCAATCGGTTGTTTTTCTAGCAGTTTCGAAAATGACTTTGAAAATCTATCTTGCTTGTTTTGTGGATTAAAACCTAATCCTGCTTTTCCAAAAACACAGTTTTGAGATGTCAAGACATTCTCAAAGTTGGATTGACCTTTTGAAAGCTTATCCACAGTTTTAACAAGATAATGAACTTTCTTTTCAAGGTTTTCAGAATTTTCGCAAATAAGAGTATCACACTTGCAAGAAGAGTTTTTGTAAACTATTTCAAGGTTTTCAAAATCTATTTTTGAATTTTCCAATTCTTCTTTCAGTGTTTTGACTTTGTTTTCAAGCCAGCTATTCATTCCCTTTAACCGGTTGTTCAAGAGGGTCAATCGGTTAGCTTCTTCATGTGTTTCTTGAAAAAATTGAAGCAATTGACTATAATTTTCAGAATTTGAGGAATTAGAGGAACTTACACTGCTTGAATCATCTTCCTTTTTGGCCATGAACCAAAGGTTGAGGCTTTTTTCGGTTTTGCTTCCTTTTCCTTCGTGCTTGACTTCTTGTCTTTACTTCCTTTGATTCATTGATGTTTTCATGAGTAGCTTTGAGTCTGTCCCACATTTCTTTGGCAGATTTGCATTCTTATATCCTGAAAAATTCATTAGAATCCAGTGCAGAAGCTATTATGTTTTGGGCAGTACAATCAAGCTTGGCCATCTTACATTCTTCATTGGTCCATTGGGACCACGGTTTTTTTAATTAAAGAACCATTCTTTTGAAGCTTTGGAATGAAATGGCCATTTTCGACTGAATCCCAAATTCCTTGATCAATGGATTCAACAAAGATTTTCATTCTAGCCTCCCAATACTTATAATTCAAACCACAGAATAAAGGTGGTTTGTTGATTGAAGCACCTTCCTCGAAAGATAGTTTTCCAGCCATTGAAAAAGATTTTCAGATCAAACTTGATTATCTTTCTAGTACCAAGCTCTTGATGCCAATTGTTAGAATGTATGACTTTAAACTAGAGGGAGGGAGGGAGAGGGGGGGGGGGTTTAAAAAGGGTTTTCGCAAACTTTTTAGTCTAGAATGAAATTTCTTTGTGAAAACTTGATTCAGAACTCAGTTTGCCAAAAACACAAAGTAATTTAGCACAGCACCAGAAAAACAATCAGTTGTTTATACCAGTTAAAATATACAAACTGAAATTAAAAATTAAAGAGTTTAAGGGAGAGAGAGATTGCACATACAGTTTATACTGGTTCACTCTTAAACCAAGAGCTACATCCAGTCTTCCCAGAAACCACTGGGGGAATCCACTAAGCAATCAAACCTAGATTACTTACACACACCACCAAAGAAGTGATCTTGATCCCCTCAAGACACACACTTCCTTTGGCTCAGCACATACACCACCAAGAATGCTGATCTTGACAACCTCAAGAGCACACAAACACTTCTTGGCCTATCACACCAGAGTTTACACAAAGTATAGAAGGATTACACTTGTTACAGAATGATTTGAAATCAATACAAGATGAAAATCCTATTCCACTCTCTCTTGATCAAAGCAATCTCAAAACAATCTTTAACTCTTGAAAAGAAAAATCAGTGAAAAACTCAAATCTGTTTTTCTATGATTAAATCAGTGAATGCTGATCTTGACAACCTCAAGAGCACACAAACACTTCTTGGCCTATCACACCAGAGTTTACACAAAGTATAGAAGTATTACACTTGTTACATAATGATTTGAAATCAATACAAGATGAAAATCCTATTCCACTCTCTCTTGATCAAAGCAATCTCAAAACAATCTTTAACTCTTGAAAAGAAAAATCAGTGAAAAACTCAAATCTATTTTTCTATGATTAAATCTCAGTTGTTGTTTGTTACAAAAGTTGAACAAACTCTTTATAGATTTAAAAGATTGGTCAAAACATTTAAAACAGGAGCGCATTCAGTTATAAAATCATTTAAAGCTTAGTCAACACTCAAAACAGTTTTCTGTTATGGTTTGACAACAAACAATCGGTTGAATGTGCGAATCAATCAGTTGTTTTGGTTTGACAACATGTCAACCATCAAAAACAGTTTTCAACCTTTCTCAAAACACCTAAGTATAAAACAATCGGTTGTTTCGACAAAACAACAGGTTGTTTTTCATTTAGTTTGAAAAACACTTTCAATTCAAAAGGTTTGAGAATACTTAAGCTTTGGATTCAATCAAGAGTGGATTTACATAGATAATCTACCCCAGATCCTATTCTAAAACACCTAAGCAACAACAAGCACATCCAACCTTCCATCAACCTCAAAGGATTTGGATTCTTCAAAGCTTAAAATCACTTAATTCAACACGTCCAACCCAATCAATATTTTGTCTTGAATGTCAACAACAACACTAAAACAACACGAAGTGAAATTCTTCATGCATACACAAACAAATAACTAACTTATGGTACTTCACTATATTAATTGGATGTGGGCTTCTAGCAACTGAGTGTGGAGGAGGTGGCCTTCGAGGACGTGAGCTGGGATTATCCTTAGGTACATATGTTGCCAATGACCAATGGTTTTCTTTGTGCAGTTGTTCTTGCAACACTCTTTTCTCAACATCATGTATCATCTTGTTATTCTTTATAAGTTGATTTTCGCACACTTTACACTCCTTAACAACTTTTTCCACTCACTTGATGAATTAGCACTATATTCATCATGATCCTCGCCACCAATATCTTGGGCTTCTTTAACAATGTTCAATCCTTCCTCCACTTTAGTCACTCCCCAATCTCATACAATCAACAATAAGAACTTCTTTACTATGACCAAGAAATAAAAATAGACCAATGTTAGCCAAGTTGTTAATCACACAATTAAATACCTCAGCTACAGAGAATGCTTCATTTAAATTGCTTAATCGGATCTTTACACACGGCTACTGCAGAAGCCGCGAAAAAAGAAATTGTATCCATGGCAGGGATGACAATGACAACATGTTGAACAACCTAAAGCTGGTGCCAAAAAGTTAATGTTAGTCATTAAAAATTTCACAAATTTATTACACTTGAACTACATACTTATTTCTCGTAAATGCTACTAACTTGCAAAACAAGAATGTAACCAACCAAGTATATTTCACTAACATTCCTTTGGTTGTTATATACTTCGGATGCCCGTGTTAAATTAGAAACTATTAAGTCATAAACTGCACCGCCTTAATTGTATACATCCAGTGCATCTAAATTCTCTAAAACCTTCAAAAGAAATGAAGAAAAACTCCTAGAAGTCCTAGGAAAATAAAAAACATATAATAAAATAACTATGTACAACCTACAGAATTCATCAATATTTGTTTTCTTTTTATAAATTTTATTCGCCATTTTTTTCCAAAAGAGTTTCTATTTTTTTGTCCTCTCCACCAAATACCCCATCAACCAACCCACCACCATCATCCTCTAAATGTAATTTTTCACCCACCACTTGCAACCCCTAGCGAAACAGACATCCATAACCTTAAAAGGCATTAAATGTTGCCTTATCCTAAAACAATTATTATGACCACTGCACCTACTAATTAATTCGTGAAGAAAAGGACTTAATATGTCCAATTCATCTTCTAATTGGAGCATCCACTTAAAAGGTGTCCACGTCAAATTGTGATTGATGTCAACAATATGTTGAGTGTGCACTATGTGTCTTACTCTTATCTACAAAATAACTATGCAATGCAAATGTTTGTATTCAATATAATTTCACAATTTCAAAATTAATTATTAGCAACCTAGTAATATTACCAGTCAAACCTTCATTTCCCTTTCTTCATGATCAAAGTTTTAACCATCATACTTTCTCATATAACTAGAAGGAGTCATTTCACAATTGTTCAAAACAAAATATATCAACCACTTCAACTTATGTAAATTACATACAACAACAATAACAAATTTACTAACTTCTTTTTAACCCTAAAATAAAATAACAAACAAATCACCACCAAAAGAAGTAAGCGAAAAATCAATCGCAACAATCACGCCCACCACCACACACAACAAAATATACAAAATAAAACAAAAATAATTAACCCTAAACCAAAAATCAACCGGGACAACCACCATCACAAATAAAGAAAAATCACAAATCAATATCGATAAAACCAGTCAATAAACCTATTGTACGAAAAAAGAAAACAATTGTAAACCTTACCAACCACAGTTGTTATGTTTTCCTCTCTCACTGTCGTCACCTATGTTTTCCTCTCTCACTACCGTCACCTTCTGTTTCAGTCTCTCGCTACCTCGCTACCGTCATTATCTGTTTTAGTCTCTCACTGCGAGTCTGCCTTTTCTTCTTCTTTTGTTTTTTTTTTCTCTCTCGCTCCCTACCCTAATACAATTTTATAATTGCTTCTGAAACTACTCTTAAACCCCACATCAACCACTCAACAATGTTCCTTAGAAAATATCCCTTTGACAACCTCAGCATACCCTGCCAAATGGGGTTGTATGCAGGCGGGATTGCAAATCGGATTCTTCACGAAAAAGATTTCAATTTTAAAATTGGACTCCATTTCTATATGGTTTCCAACTTGATGTCGGTACCAATATTGTCAATATGACAAAGTCGGGAAATTTTCTCATCAATCAAAGCATCCTCGATTTAACATATCTTTATCAAATGTATACGATTTCCTTTAGTGAATTATCATTATTTTTTTATCATCTTCACCAAATTTATTATTTTTATATAGATTTTCTTATTTAAAAATATCTTTTTATTAATATAAATAATTTAAATATATCGACTACATTTTTTTGGTTAACATATAATTGATATTATTTTCCAACAACATCAATTAAAATATATATTGAGATTATTTCTTAACTAAAGTTAGTTATAGTATTCGTAATCTACATTGGCATAATTATTTTTCGAACAATATCAATAATATTTTTATTGATGTTAATAAAATATTTTTCAATTAAAGTAAGTAAGGATTTTTTAATTAATGTTGATATTAATTGTTTTTTAGTTGGCATTATTTAAGTTATTTTTCCATGAATGTAGGTTAGAGTTATTTTTCCGTTGATATTTAGTTGATGTTTGTATATGAGTTTTCTCAACTAATGTTGGTGGGATTATTTTTTGAAGGATGTGAACCACATTTCTTTGTTGAAGTTATAATTTCTTATTTGATAGTAATTAAAATATTTTATTCAAGTAACAAAATTAAAATTTAATAAATTTGAATTGTCTTATCTAAACCAAACGTTCAAAAATTCATCATTCTATGATTTTGATTAAGTGTTGAAAATAATTAAGTGTAAAATATGGTCTTGCTTCGTTTGTAAGATGATGACTTCATGTAAACAGTTTAACAGTAACTATTTTCTTATAAGCATGTATAAAGCAACACAAAAAGAAGAAGGAACACAATCTAAATCCAAATCCAAATAAATGGATTGGATTTAAAATCCATATCCATTTTAACTAGATCAAATTTAAATGGATTTTTTTTAAATCCATTTAAAGTGGATTCAATCTAGATTCAATCCATTTTGTTAATTAGATTGAATCCACTTCCTCCTATACATTAAATCCATTTTGATATAGTCACAGACTAACTTGGCTCGAACCGGGCCTAAGCCGATTCAACCTGACCGCGAACCAACTCGGTTCGGGTCGGGACGACTCAACATCAGCCCGAGCCCAGACGACTCAACATCGGCTCGGGCCCAGACGACTCAACATCGGCCCGGGCCCAGACGACTCGCCATCGGCCCAGGCCTGTTCCACTTGACATCGGCTCGGGCCCGGATGACTCGTCATCGACCATCGACCTGGGCCCGGACGACTCGCCATCGACCCAGGCTCGGACGACTCGACAACGGCCCGGGCCCGGACGACTCGACATCGGCCCGGGCCTGGACGACTCTACAACGACCTGGGCCCGGATGAATAGACATCGACTTTGACCCGGACGACTCGACATCGGTCTGGGCCTGGGCTTGGACGACTCAACATCGGTTCGGGCCTGGACGACTCGACATCGGCTCGGGCCCGAGAGACTCAACATCGGTCCTAGCCCGTTCGGCACGACATCGGCCAAGGCCCAATCGACTTGACATCGACCCGAGCCCACTCCACTCGACATCGGCTCAGGCCCGTTTGGCTCGACATCGGCCCGATCCCGAGAGACTTGGCATTGGTCTGGGCCCAATCGACTCGACATCGGCTCGGGCCCGGGACACTCGACATTGACTCCGGCTGGTTAGGCTCGACATTGGCCCGAGCCAGGAGACTTGACATTTGCTCGGGCCCGCTCAGCTCGACATTGGCCCGGGCCCAATCAACTCGACATCGGCCCGGGCCCGTTCGGCTCGACATTGGCCTGGGGTTGCTCAGCTCGACATTGGCCTGACCCGTTCGGCCTGGGCCCGACGACTCGACATCAGCCCAGCCCTTCTCGGCTCGACATAGGCCCGTGCCAGCTCGGCTTGACATCGGCCCGGGCCAGCTCAGCTCGACATCGGCCCAGGCCAGCTCGGATCAACATCGACAGTGGATTGCTCGACTCGACAACGACCCAAGCATGCTCGGCTCGAAATCAACCTAGGGTAGCTCATCTCGAAATTGGCATGGGCCCGCTCGGCTCGAAATTGGCCCGGGCCCGCTCGGCTCGATATGGCCCCGGGACTGCTCGGTTAGACATTGGCCAGGGCCTGCTCGATTCGACATTGGCTCGGCCCCCCTCGGCTCGAGATCGACTAGATTGTGTTGGCTTAACTTGGATCGGACCAAGTCAAAATCCATCCCAAAATGCAATTTGGATAATCCAAAAATGTATCCAATCTATATCTAATCCATATCCAATTAAATGGATTGGATTTAAAATCCAAATATATGGATTTGGATTTGAAATAAATCCATTTAAATGGATTAAAACTAATATGGATATGGATAATTATGGATTGAATTTTGTAATTTGGATTTTTTGTCCACCCTTACTATATAGTGTTGAAATGTTGCTCAAGTTTTTATGCCCATCTAAAGCTCGTGGAAGAATTATGTTTGTGTTCAATCAACTAATTGAGAGAGAGAGTGATGAAATTCTACCTACATCTTCAGATGATTATCCTCTCCAATAAGCTCCAAAGTGACTATTTGATCACATTTATACAACTTCTTCATCTTATCCAAGAGTGAATGTTTGGTAAAGAATGCTCGATTACTAACTAGGAGTGGTTATTGTTTAAAAATACTCAGTTAAACAAAAAATGACTAGAGTTAAGAACGCTTTGTTAATCTAGAACTAACTGGAGTCAAGAACACTAGAGTCAACATTAGTTTACTTGGTGGAGTTCAATCAGTTGATTGAAAATTTGATGTAGTCTATATGATCGGACAAACCAATATAAAATACAGTGTGTATTTTATCTTCCTCACTATCTCTTTACATTTCCAATTATATTTACCAACACTCACTAAGTAGTATAGTATTTAAGAACATATACAATCAATACATTTTTAATTAAGTAAATAAGTTAAGTTTTAAAGCTTGATCTAATACATCTCATCAGATGCAACTATACCATCAATTGATAACTTAATATATAGAAGTATCCTTTGAATATTCTCTATCACTTAATATTTGCGAAAAAGTGCATAAAACATTTAGAAAACTCAATTTAATATTCTTTTATTGTGTTTTTTCTTATTTTTTACAAAATGTTTGAAAAATCAAACATTTTAAAATAAAAAATGTAAATTTAATGTATTTGAATTTCTTAAAATTATGTATCCCACTACAAGATTATGGAATATTGAAGGATGTGTAAGTGAAAATTGATGAATGTTTCATATGGAGTTTGTAGAAATGGATATGAAGGAAGATGTTAAAATTCCTCATCCTTGATCGACCTTTCATGAAAATTATCAAATTTATTACGGACAAAGTCAATGTCCATGTGTTTAAGGATTTGTATCAATCGAAGAAAATAATGTTTTCATTGACTAATTTTTTCCAACAATCTAGTAGTTTCATAGTTTCATAGTTCAAATCCATTAAATAAAGCTTTTAAGTTTTTTTATTTTAAAAGTAGTCAAAGATAAGAAAACAAAAATATATGAAATGGTTGAAGCAGAATTCAAGGTTAATGTGTATCTCCATTTAGATTTGAGGAATAACAACAACATGATAATCATTGGTGACATAGAAAATGGTTTACAACGTATGAACTACTTCATACAAAACTGTCAAAATTGGACTTTTATTTAGGTCTCCCAATTTGTTCATGGACTTGTGTGTGAGAAGGAAGGGCTTCAAGTTATGTCTTGTACATTATTTACTTCATACCTAAGTACTAGTTATGTACATATTTATTTTTTTTATCAACAAAGAATAAATGAATAAAATTGGACATTTTAGGGATGCTCCAACTCTATTTCATATTACAAAAAGTTCTAATTCCTACAAAATTCTCCAAAAAACATCTACATCCATGTGGAACTGCTACCCATTCCTAGGTGTTTGAACCTAGTAGCATATTCAGTGACTAGAAGATTTCCTTTGTTCTAGCTACACGAATTCAAATTCTTTTGCATATCTAACACTGTCAGGAAAATACTCCTCTAGAAATCTTACTTTGAAACTCTCACGAGTGACAATTTCTTCTCTGTCTTCCATCATCTGCTTCATACCTTATTACAAAATAGAACAGAGATTAACAAAAGGGAACAGAGATGAACAAAAGAGTAAACTGAAGACAAAGGATGTGAGAATGAATATCTCTTCTTTCTTATTATTCAAATCAAAACAAATGGTCTGAATATATACAAGTAGTACACTCATTCTAGGGTTTAACTAAAGAAGGAAATAATCAATAATTAAATACTAGAATCATAACACACAAAAATAAAATAAAGGTTATTCCCCTCTATAAAGAGAAATAACTGATAATTAGAAAAGAGAAACAACTGATAATTAGAAAAGACTCCCAATTAATATTATGATCCTTCTATAACTCTGGTATCCGTATCCTTTAATACCCCGCCACAAGCTGGAGAGCAAATATTGATGAGACCCACCTTGGAACAAATATTCTTAAAAGATTGAGGACTTAAAGCTTTGGTATAAATATCAGCCAGTTGCTCTATGGTGGAAATGGGAAGCAAATGGATGAGACCCTTCTTCAATTTTTCCCTGACCACGTGACAATCTATTTCTATATGTTTTGTACGTTCGTGAAATACTGGATTTGCTGCAATGTATCTTCCTGAGTCATTGTCACAGTATAAAAGAGATGGTTGCTCAAAAGGAACTTTGAAATCTTGAAGAAGATAAGTTAGCCATTGAATTTCACATGTAACAATGGCTATTGCCCTGTATTCAGCTTCACAAGAACTCTTTGATATTGTTCCTTGCTTCTTTGATTTCCAAGATATGAGAGAATTCCCAAGATACACACTAAAACCAGTCACTGATTGTCTTGAATCACTGCAGGTGCCCCAATCACTATCACAAAAGGCTTTGAGATGAATAGAAGTAGTGGAAGAGAAAAATAGACCAAGACTTGGAGCCCCTTTGATATATCTGAGAATTCTAATCGCTGCATTATAGTGAACAATTGTAGGCTTAGCAAGAAACTGAGAAAGTTGTTGCACAGAAAATGTTATGTCAGGTCGGGTATTAGTGAGATACAAAAGCCTTCCAATCAATCTTCTGTAGGCTTGAATATCTGTGAAAGGAATACTTCCAGTAGAAGAGAATTTCTCATGATTATCAATAAGAGTGGGTGCAGGTTTGTAGGCTAAAAGACCTGCATCGGTTAATAATTGCAAAGCATATTTCCTTTGATTTACCATTATTCCTGTCTTACTTCTTGCTACTTCTAGACCAAGAAAGTATCTTAAATTCCCAAGATCTTTAATCTTGAATGTCTGATTCAAGGCTTGTTTGATTCGAACAATCTCTTCTTTATCATTTCCCGCCAATATTATATCATCCATATATACCAATAATGTTGTAAAAGATCTTTCAGAAGAATTAATGAACAAGGAATGATCATTCATAGATTGAGTATGTCCCATAGAAAGCAAAAATGATGACAGTTTGGCAAACCATTCTCTGTTGGCTTGTTTAAGGCCATATAAAGCCTTTTTTAGTTTACAAACTTTTCCTGGTGGAATAGAAGTCAATCCAGGAGGAGCAACCATGTATACATCTTCTTTCAAATCTCCATGTAAAAAGGCATTGTTTATGTCTAATTGTTTCAATTCTCAATTATAAATAGAAGCTAAAGATAGAAGCAACCTTATGGTGGTCATCTTTGCTACTGGAGAGAAAGTATCGAGGTAGTCAATGCTTCTGTTTGTGTATATCCCTTTGCCACTAACCTTGCTTTATACCTTTCAATTGTTCCATCAGCCTTATATTTTATTTTGAATACCCATTTACAACCTATGGCAACTTTGTTCTGAGGCAGAAGAGCAGTCTCCCAAGTTTGATTTGACTCTAAAGCAGATATCTCACATTGTATAGCTTTTCTCCAACAGTCATGTTTCACAGCTTCAGAATAAGTGTTTGGCTCAACATGTGAAGAAAGAGACATAACAAAAGATTTGTAAGAAGGTGATAAATTGCTATAAGACAAAACAGAATTCAAAGGATATTTAACGCTTGAAGATGTACTGGAAACATTAAGATTACAATGATAATCCTTTAAATACTTAGGTGATTTTTTTATTCTTGTGCTCATTCGGACAGATGGATCTGATTCAAAACTTTGTTCTATATCATGATTTTCATTGAGGTTTTGGTCTATATGGGAACAATCTTCTTCTGAAATCTCAATTTGTGACTCACAATTATTATCACTACTATTTTCAACATTATCACAAGGTGTATTATCACAAGGTGCAAGAATGGCTTCTGATGGCTGACTTAAGACAAATTGATCTTCAGCAAACAAAATTTGATCATTAACGTCAGGATTGTTAGTTTCATTGCTAGTATCTTGAACCCTTTGGTATGGAAAAACATGTTCATAAAAGACAACATCCCTAGACACAAAAATTTCTCTTGATTGAATATTCAACAAAATATATCCTTTTGTCCCCCGTTGAAAACCAATAAAAACACATTTTGATGCTCTTGGATCAAATTTTCTTCTATTTGTTGACAAGGTGCTAGCATAACATAAAGAACCAAACACCTTTAATCCATTAAAATTGGCATCAGTTTTGAAAAGCATTTCATGAGGAGAAGAATAGTTTAAAACAGGTGTGGGAAGCATGTTTATAATATGCGCAGCATGTATCACATAATATGACTAATAAATTTTGGGTAAATGAGATTGTATCATAAGAGCTCTTGCTACATCTAATAAATGACCATGTTTCCTTTCAACTATACTATTTTGTTGTGGAGTATTGACACATGATGTTTGATGTATTATTCCTTTACTGACAAAAAAATTAGTCATGAAAAATTCAGTTCCATTATCACTTCTTATTATTTTTATTGTTGTCTCAAACTGTGTTTAAACAAAATAACAAAATTTTCCAAAACCTTAACAACTTCAGATTTTTGTTTCAAAAGAAAAATCCATGTGTACCTTGAATAGTCATCAACTATGGTCAAGAAATATTTATGACCATGAATTGATGGTATTGAGTATGGTCCCCAAACATCTACATGAATCAAATCAAAACATTTTTTATTTATTTAGATGTACTAATAATAGGAAAAGAAAGTCTTTTTTATTAAAGGATACGGATACCAGAGTTACAGAAGGATCCTAATATTAATTGGGAGTCTTTTTTAATTATCAGTTATTTCTCTTTATAGAGAAGAATAATTGGGTGTCTTCTCTATAAAGAGAAATAACTGATAATTAGGTGTCTTTTCTAATTATCAGTTGCTTCTTTTTATAGAAGAGAATAATTGAGTGTCTTTTCTAATTATCAGTTATTTCTCTTTATAGAGGGGAATAACCTTTATTTTATCTTTGTGTGTTATGATTCTAGTATTTAATTATTGATTATTTCCTTCTTTAGTTAAACCCTAGAATGAGTGTACTACTTGTATATATTCAGACCATTTGTTTTGATTTGAATAATAAGAAAGAAGAGATATTCATTCTCATACCCTTTGTCTTTAGTTTACTCTTTTGTTCATCTCTGTTCCCTTTTGTTCATCTTTGTTCTATTTTGTAATATGGTATTAGAGCTCTGCTTGCTACATTTATTCATGGGTGAAGTTGATGATCCCTCACAAGATCTTAATTCACCTTACCATGTTAGTTCATCAGATAATCCTTCCTTTCTTATTGTCCCTATTATTCTTGAGGGACCAAATTATCATCATTGGTCTTGTTCGTTTCAAATGAGCCTAATTTCAATTTCAATGAACAAAATAGGTTTCATTGATGGAACTATAGAAAAGACTCCCAATTAATATTATGATCCTTCTGTAACTCTGGTATCCGTATCCTTTAATATACCTATCCACCAAAACTCAACTTCTTCAATAAGCATATAGATGGCATAAAATAACTTTCTCTCTTCAAGGCATTGAGTAGCTTCAAAGATTCTTTCTATGTCTCTCACCCACTGGTCTGCTTCATCTGGATTTACCTTCCCATTAAGTTTAGGTGGATTGCATCTCAGAAAATCCTCCAAACTAAAGGTATGGGGTTGCTGATGAAGCTGAGACGTTTATGTTGTTAATCTAGTGGTTTCTAATTGATAAAGGGCGACATGATGCTATTGTGCCATAGTAACACTCTATTGTTGCAAGGTTATTGCCATCATCTCTATTGCCTGAACTAAGTTGGACATATCTACTGCTGGAGGAGGAGTAGGTGGTCTACGTGCCATCTTCTAAGCACATAAAGAATTGGTTAGAAATTACTAAAAATTTCCTACTACATTTTAAGACAAATTAACTTAAAAGAAATAATCACACAAAATAGGTACAAAACCAATCAATACTTATCTCTAAAATGTATTCTAATTATTTTAAATTAAGATAGAAAATCATCTTGATCTAGTCATGAGTGTGCACCCTCACCACTCTATCAATATTCTTTTCATTATTAATAGTTTCATCTTTATTCTTAACAATTAATTTGACTCAAACACAAACAGGATTTCAAGAAAACAACTTTGTCAAACACCTTATTAGAAAATTTTAACTAAGTCTTGAGGCTAGACTTAAACAAAAATCTACATGTAGGAGAAATAGAATAAATCCACTACCCTTAGGTTATCCTAAGTATGAACTGCTCTGATAGCATTAAATGTAACACCCCAAAAATACATCTAACTATTACAATACAAATCCTACATGTTTATATACAAGCTTAGAGTTTTTTAAAACATTCCTAATACATGATTGAGACTTATAGAAATACAAATATTTACAATATAAGGCTCAAAAGAACATCCTACAGCCCTTCAGAATCTCCAACACCTGTATGACCATCTGCTCGTGTACATAGTACAGTCAACGCAATTCACAACACAACAAGAAAAGCAAGAGCAAGCTAGTGAAAATAAAATTCTATAATATACACAATTAAATCAAAAGAGAAAACCAAATTACATGGATCAATTTCTCAATTATTCAATCTTCTTCAAATCCCATCATAAAACAATCACATAGATCTCACGTGGATCTACACATCCAGGATATTCAACAAACATAATAACAATTGAGGTCGTCTAGAAGACTTGTATGAAGTAAGTCTTACTATAGACTAACACCTGATTCAAAGATTACCAGTGAATCCAAGAGAAGGATCAGGGTAAGTTCAACACAACCCAAGTCGCGCATCTCATATGTCACGGTTTCATGACTTTCCCATTAGCTTCTCACGACCTGATAACTTAGTATATGTGACTTAGATCATTAGAGAAGCTCGGAGATCTCTGTTACCACATAGTCATCAATACTTAATACTCAAACAAACATCAATTCATACATTATCCCAATTGTATGAATTCAATTTCATACCATTTTCATCATACAATATCATTCAAAACGCAATCCACAACATTCAAAACCCTATTTAACATAAAAAAAACACTTAAATACTAAACCATCAAAATCTAATATTTCTACAAGTTTAAACAATATATAAACAAAGAACATCCCTGCAAGATAAATTGAATGTTAGGACCACATCCCCTCCACATTCAAATCTTCCAGCCTAGGATACTATTAAAAATTTAAAGTTAGTTTCTCTTACCTTAATTGCTTGCTTTTCAAGCAACTTCTAGAATTTTATCTCCTCGATTTGGATAAGTTTCAAGATTTAAGGGCCTAATGCAAATTATCAAAATAGAACATAAATTTAGTATATAGGAGAATAAGTTGATAGGATTACTCTTATCAACTGACCTCACCAAAATTGATGACTAAATCCTAAGGAAAAAAAGAGAATAAAGAATCTTTAGAGCAAATATTAATTTTCTCTATTTGAAGATCTGATTGGATAGAAACGTTCCTTAACTCATCAACTACAGTATGGTGTGATCAGATTCTAAAGTAGATGAAAATTCAAAGAAAAAGTTAAGAAAGAAGGGAGAGAAGAGAAGTTGTGAGAGATGAAGAGAGGAAAAAACCGTGATAGGTGAAAACACGGTTAATAGTCCACCATCTAAAATATAGGTGAAAAATAATATTATAAAAAGAAAATAAACATAATAAATTAAACATAATGATAAATATTTACTATAAAATAAAAATAGGAAAATATTTTTAAAAAAATAAGATATTACTTGTTGACGTTAATTTTTCTAAGTTAATTTATAAGAAAACATATAATGTGACAAAATTCATAATAATAGTAGTAATGATTAATAATAAGTATATTAATTTTATAATATTTAAACTAATATAACGTAAATAAAATAACAATTAATAAATAGAAATGCTAATAAAATATATAAAAGAAACGGTAAGTAATTTGTAAACTTACAAAAATGAAAACATGACGAAACAAATATACAACAGGCTAAAGTCTGGGAATAGAAAAAAAAATACCGTAAAAATAATTACACGTAAGAAAAAAGTACACAAAATAATAGAATATAAATAGAATTTCATAAAATGAAATATTAAAAAATATTTATATGTTTGCATATATATATAGAAAGTGTAGTTTATATTATAAGGGTATATTTATGATAAAAGTTTAATCCAGAAATAAATTTGGTAGGAATTTGAAATTCCAGAGATCTAGGATAATGGATGTGTGATGTGTTAGATTTTGAAAATATGAAAAAGACAGCTATGAAGACAACTCAAAAGATGTATTCCTATTTATTTATAGCATGATAACTGATAAGAGTGCTTACATATATGTGAAAATATATGTTATCATATGATATGCTTGATTGGTGGTAATCACAATGATTCATTCATTGGCCTTTTTCTTATTATTATTTGGTCAATTCTCTAACTCTCCTACAACTTTAGGATATTCCCATTCTTCAAAGAATATACCACCAAAACTAACTTTGATTCTTCTTATTAGAATCATGTTGCATCTAATAAAAAATCACAGACCCACTAGGTCTGTCACAATCTCGTTTAATTATTTTTAATCCACGTTTCATAAATGTTTTTTATATAAAGTCTCAATCACACAACACAATCCGATTCAGTAACATGTCGATGGAACGGATTTTGACTCAGCTAAAATAGAAGTTTTAAAATAGAAAAATAAGATTTCAACTCACTTAAATTCATGGAAGGGTGATTATTGTAAGTGCCATATTGTTGATCTCTCAGCTGATTTTATGTTCATTATAATATAGACAAAATAATCTATACGTAAAAAAACATAATTCTTAGGGTAAAATATTTCTTTAATTTCTCTTGTTTAAGAGATTTGTTGCTTTAATTCATAACAAAATATTTAATGAATTTTAATTTTTTTTATTAATGTTTTTATTTCATGCTATTAATGTGATTGTCATGTGTATTATATATTTGACACGCAAATTATACGTAATTTATTGGATTAATTATTATTTTAGTTTCATATGTTGTCATAGAAAAATTAGTCGCTGAACATTTTATTAATTAATTTTAATCATTCAACAACATTTTAGTTTAGTTCTTCTATGTTTTTTTAAGAAATTTTAGTTTATTAATATCTAAATATTATTGTTTTTAACTTAGAAATGTCAACACTAATTTAAACTTATTAGAGATGACAATGTGGATAGATAGTGTGAGTTGGTTTGTAGTTCGTTGTGAAAAATACAAAACAAACTTATTATTTTGTCTTGATAATCTATTTTAGTCCATTCTGTATAATCCATAATCTATGTTGGTTAATACAGAATGGAGCGAAATAATACAGGACGGAACGTCAGCTCGCTAGTCCGCATAATAATAAAAATGATGTTTCTTCTTGCATTCCTTCAAATTTCTTCATGTACCCCACCAATTTCAGAAATCAAATTCTGAAAGTCAAAATAGTTATTTTAAATTCCATAAGAAAAAATAGTTGTTCTGAAAATATTGTTTCATAATACTTTTTTTCTCTTCTAAAATTTATTTTTAAAATTGACTTTTATATTATGAAAATTAAAATTTAAAATTGATGAGGTGCAAAAAGAAATTTGACAGGATGCAACGTAAAATACAAAATTGTCTCCTCCAATTTTTTATTTTTTTTTATATATTCCAAGTGTATTATTATATTTTTTTAATAAAATTTTAATTTTCTTCTATATATTATCCGCGAATCATTCTTATACATAACGGACCAATAGATTAAATCAAATTACTTAAACGAAATGGGCCATTATACAACAGTTCATCATGCATCTCCATCCTAAAACTTATACCAATTAACTGTATTAATAAGAGTTAAGATTGAACTTAAAACCTAAAATGATACCCAATTTATTAAGAATAAAACCACCCACACTAAATTTGTCATTGATTGGGTTAACCACACCAACAAAAACAATCCAATTCAGTTAATGTTTTTTAGTCTAAGGTGGGTTGTGAAGCCAATATTTTTTGATCTGATAGTAAAGTAAGGTTTTGAAATGGTTCAATGATTAAGAGTTGAAATATGTAACTAATATTTCCTACTTTTATATATTTTTACTTTTATGTTCTGTTTTATGCAAAAGTTTACCAATTTTAAATTATTAGAAAATTTGTAATTTTAAATTATTCTAATAACACGTAAGCACATAATTGTTACATTGAATTAAAGCCATTCAACAAAATATTGAGAGAATAAAATTGAATTTTGTAAAATTATAAAAGTTTAAAAACAAAATTTACTCCCAAACATTGCATCCGGTTATCATATCAAATTCCTAGTTCGCATAATAAGTCACTTAGTAAATATAATTATCACATCATCATTTAATGTTAATATCATCGACTTCTAATAACAAGGATTAAAAACATTAAGAGAAAGTTTAAGGAATAAAAAAATTCAATATTTCTTCAAGGATTAAAAGTATGGGTGGTAAAATGGCTCAATTTGGTTTGTTTCAATTTGATTACGCTGATCTACTACAGAAAGACGGGATAAATTTTTTTAAAAAAAATAAAAGCTTTCATGTTAGGCATCACTATGTCACTTAAGATCTCAGCTAGGCTGACACCTCAAGTAACAACAATCATTTACCATCACATGAAAAAAATATTATTAAACAAAAGAAAAAAGAAAAAAAATACAAAAATATGGGGGATTAGACCAAAACCTATATGTTAACAAAAACGATACATAGGTAGACTATACCTATTCATAAAGAATCCTAAGAACAGACAAGGTGGAAGCTTATTATGCCAAAGAAAAGATTCTCTATGAAAAAAATCCTAAATTAGCCAACTTATCAGTACACGCATTTCCTTCACGAAAAAATATGAGTAACTGTAAACCTAATTTTCCCACAGTAATTAAGACAAGCATTTCATCGATTACGAAGCATCCAAGGAACATTTGTCCTAGCAGTAAACGCAACACAAACCAAAGCAGAATCACATTCCAGCCAGACATTAGTAAGTCCTATCTTTTGAGCTTCCTCCATAGCATGTATAACCCCATAACTCAGCAACCAGAATCTTAGTTTCTCCCACTAAAGAGTAAATTGTAAATCAACTTGTTAGTTATATATAAACGCACTTATATTTTTAGTTTCTTATCTTTAATTTAAAAAATTAAAATGATTATTACATTTATATGTTAAATTATTCCATAGTAATTAATAACTAGAACTTAGCTTTTTGTTTCTTTTAATTAGAATCATACTCAGACCTTAATTTCAACCGTCTCCGTTATGCATAGTAGAAATCTCTATCTGCACTTTTCAATGTTTTTTACTTAAACAAATTTATCTATTTGTAGAGAAATATTTGAGATATAAATAATAATAATTAAATTAAATCTATATATTAATAGAATTAATGATAACTGTATTTGAGTCATTTTGTAATACTTTATAAATAAAATTATATTACTAATCAATTAGGATTTTTCCTGTAGATGAAATTTCAAAGTGGTTGAATGCACTTTCGGCACTTATATTATATGAATAAAAATAATAATGCAATTGAATGACTTTGATAATTCAATTAATATATTTTTACTCTCACATTTTATGCATTGCTAAATTAGAAGGCACATGATTAGTATAAACAATGCATATCAATTAGTATAAACTCTGACATGTAATCTCCCCATTTCGCAAACCTGACTATACGATGTTAAGCATTGCTAAAAAATTTAGTTTGAATATTGTATATGTTCAAGTGGCCTTTAATTATTACTATTTGCTCAAAATGATTAGTTGTTATGCAGTATATCATATTATCAATTTTGATTCTTCAATTCTAGAATATATTTTCAAAACTGATAAAGGGACAAAAAAATTTAACAATATTCAAAGTGTATCGTACACCAGCTAACGTGTAAGTGACTCTAATTATCCTTTTATTTAAGTCTCAAACAATACAAATATATTGTATGTTTTATAGTTATGAAAATTCATCATTCATTGATAAGAATGATAAATCCGAATCTGACAAAAATATATTTAACTATATTATAAGAAAATAATTTATAATTTATTGTAATATTATTGTAAGATTTTTTTAATTTTTTTTATCTTAGAACGGTATGATTTTCACAATATCATTAATATAAATACCTATTCATGAAGATTTGTTCTTCAATATGTTAATAAAAGATGATCACAAAACTGGTTTTCTTCTTCTTGACCTTTTTCTCACTTTTACAAGACTTTTTGATGGAGAGGAAAATGTCTCACGTACTTGGTTGAAGGAGGACCAATTTCTTTCTCTTAAAATAAATACAATCATCAACACATTCCATCAATGTGCCTAAATATAGAAACAAAACTTTTCAAAAATACCTTTTCAAATTTCAAATTTGAAAAATAACTACCTTTCAAATTTCAAAACTAACTAATATTTTTATTATTTTATGATTTATTTCTTTAAATCACATATATGTCACGTAGGACATATATGCATATTTTACATTCTTCACTTGGCCAATGTGGCAGAACTACCTTAATTAAAAATAAACCATAAATATAAGGTTGAAATATCTTAAGCATTTGTTATATCATTATATCATCATTAATTATAGGCTAATATGAGTCTTAGCAGTTTTATGTCATTAGATCAACATAATTTCTTCTAAGTACTACAATATTAGTTTTCTACTTAATATGACCTATAAATGAAAGACTCGTGATGGTCCAACAATAATGTCTTAGTCAAAGACAAATCTTGTTATATCAAAATAACTCATTATGTATATACAACTAATTAAATAAACAGGATGCATTAAATATTATAAACAATATATAATGAGCTTAGAGTGGCAATACATAAAGAACATAATACTCAATCATAATGTCAATAAGGATTTTTAGATACACCCATTCTTTCAACATGCTCATTAAATGTCTTTGGTGGCAGACCTTTCGTCAAAGGATCTGCAACCATAAGATTGGTGCTAATGTGTTCAATTGACACCCTTTGTTTATGAACTTCTTCTTTAACGACAAGGTATTTCAATTCCATGTGCTTAGCACCCTTTGAATACTTGTCGTTTTTAGAAAAGAAGACTGTTGCGATATTATCACAATAAATTTTCAGCGGCTTGGCAATACTATCGACAATTCCAAGTTCTGAAATAAAGTTTCGCAGCCATAATCCCTGAACAGTGACCTCAAAACATGCCACAAACTCAACCTGCATAGTGGATGCAACAATGATAGATTGTTTCGCACTCTTCCATGAGATTGCTCCTTCGGCTAAAAGAAACAAATAGCCAAATGTAGATTTTCTTGTATCCACACATCCAGCATAATCTGAATCTAAATATCCTATCACCTCAAGGTGATTGGATCTCCTATAAGTGAGCATGTAATTTTTTGTTCCTTTCAAATATCTCAATACTTTCTTTGCAGCTTTCCAATGATCTAATCCTGGATTACCTTAATACCTGCCCAACATTCCAACAACAAAACTGATATCTGGTATGGTACACGTTTGAGCATACATCAAGCTGCCAATGATAGATGCATAAGGAATCCGTTCCATTTCCTTGCGTTCCAACTCATTATTTGGACATTGCATAAGACTAAACTTATCCCCTTTCTGAATTGGAACGAAACTTGCATAGCATTTTTCCATCTTAAATCTCTCTAAAACTTTATTAATATATGCTTTCTGAGACAAACCTAATAATCCTTGTGATCTATCACGAATAATTTCAATTCCAATCACATAGGATGCCTCACCCATATCTTTCATTTCAAAGTTCTTTGAGAGAAATTTCTTGGTCTCATGTAATAAGCCAAGATCATTAGCAGCAAGCAAAATATCATCAACATACAAAATTAGAATTATAAACCTGCTCCCACTGACCTTTAGATATATACATCGATCAACAATGTTTTTCGTAAATCCAAAGGAAGTGATAGTATCATTAAACTTAAGATACCATTGTCGGGAAGCTTGTTTAAGTCCATATATTGACTTCTTAAGCTTACACACCATGTGTTCCTTTTCTTTAATTGCAAAACCTTCAAGTTGATCCATATAGACTTCTTCCTCTAAATTCTCATTCAGAAAAGCGGTTTTCACATCCATTTGATGAAACTCTAAATCATATTGAGCTACCAATGCCATGATATTCTAAATGAATCCTTTTTAGAAACTGGAGAAAAGGTCTCTTTATAATTAATACCATATATCTGAGTGAAACATTTAGCAACGTGTCTAGCCTTGTGTCTTTCAACATTGCCCTTAAAGTCACGCTTGGTCTTAAAGACCCACTTACACCCAACTCTTTACATCTTTCAGGCAATTCCACAAGGTCCCAAACTTCATTATGATCCATGGATTTCAACTCTTCTTTCATGGCATCTAACCACTTAATAGAATTATTGTTTTTCCATGGCTTGTGAAAATGAAACTGGATCTTCGTCAATACCTAAGTCAAAATCTAACTCTTGTAAATAAACCACATAATCATAAGAAATAGCAGGTATTCTCTGCCTTTCAGATCTTCTCAATATTGCCCCATATGGTTCATTTGTTACAGGTTCATTGGTGACAACTTCATTTTGAGGTGTTTCATGATTTATTTGTTGTTCTTGTATGTTGCCAAATGTTTCAACAACTGTAGGAACAACAACTTGAGAAGAAGTTTGAGGTAAAGGAATCTCCACCCTAACTTCTTCAATTTCCACCTTACGTGGTTCGACACTCCCACTGATTTCACCATTTCCAATGAACCTGTCATTTCCAGTTTCAACAATTCTCGTACTATGGGCAGGACAATAAAATCTATACCCTTTAGATTTTTCTAGATAACCAATAACAAATACATGGCGGTTTTCAAAGCATACATCAACAATGATAAGGGTAAAGAAGAATAACTCAACATACTCCTAACCATATCCATTAAAGTACGATTGTGCCTTTCTGCAACACCATTTTGTTGTGGTGTTCCTGGCATTGTATATTGGGAACATATGCCTCGCTTTTCAAGGAACTTAGCAAATGGACCAGGATGTTGTCTCATTTCATCATACCTTCCATAGTATTCACCACCTCTATTAGACCTGACAATTTTCACTTTTCTATCTAATTGTCTTTCAACCTCATTAATAAATACCTCTAAGGCATCTACTGACTGAGATTTCTCATGCAACAAATAGATATATCCGTAATGTGAAAAATCATCAATGAATGTGATAAAATACTTTTCTCCACCATAAGCTGAAGCTTCCAAAAGTCCACATATATCAGTGTGTATAAGTTTAAGGAGTTGTTTGTTTCTTGTAGCTGCTTTCTTAATTGTGTGTTTTGTATGTTTTCCCTTAATACAATCTACACAAATACCAAGATCAGTAAAATCCAAATCAGGTAGGATTTCATTCTTTACCAATCTTTGTATTCTTTCTTTGGATATGTGACCCAAACGTTTATGCCACAAATAAGCTGAACTTTCAATCACTAAACCGCATTTAGTACCAATATTATGATGCAAGGTTAACAAAGTCTCAGCAAATAGATTATCTAGTTTTAATCTGTATAAACCATCACAAAGAACACTAGAACCAATAAAATTATTATGTTTAAAAAAATTGCAACATCCATTTCAATACTTAAAAGAATATCCAACTGTATCAATTTTAGACAAAGAAATTAAATTTATAGAAATAGAAGGAACATAAAGAGTTTGGAAAATATCTAAATGATGTCCAGTATCTAAAATTAAACGATAAGTTTTGATGGCTTCAAGTGAAGCTTTGACTCGATTTCCCATAAACACAAATATTTCATTTGGGCTTGTGGTTTGAGTCATAAGAAATCTCTGCATCGTATTAGAAACATGAATGGTACAACCAAAATCAATCCACCAAGTATTATAAGGAACTTTTTCCAAATTTGATTTGAAACATACGAAAGCACTATGCTTACCTTTCTTTTCGAACCATATCTTACGTTTCAGGCAATCTTTCTTATAGTGTCCAATTTTCTTACAAAAATGACACACGTCCTTCTTTTGTTCTTTGTGGATTTTGGCAAATGACTCATTAACCTTTAACGGTCCTATATTGCCCCTTTGATTCTTCTTTTATGGTTTCTTTTTACCTCATGACTTACCCACAAGATTGACCAAGTGATTTCCTTGCTTCTTGAGTCTTGCTTCCTCTTGAATAAGTAAACTTTGCAATTCTATCAAATTTAAAAAGTAACTACCTTTCAAATTTTAAAACTAACTAATATTTTTATTATTTTATGATTTATTTCTTTAAATCACATATATACCACGTAGGACATATATGCATATTTTAGATCTATCACATAAATACGTTAGTTAGATGATAACGAAGAACTCACAAAAAATTGATAGAGTTATAAAGAAAGAGTAAACAAAGAATTACATGGAAGAAATTTAATGTAGTTCGATCGAAGTGTTAACAAACTCCAATCTATATCCACAAACAAAAAATTATTAAAAAATTTAAGATTACAACAAGAAATCTATCTCACAGTGAACTCTCAAATCTTGAGTTGATTCAACTATTCAACTCTCAAAAATTATCTAACTAACTTTTACAATGCGCCAAAATGGCTAGAGAAGTCACGTGCACATAATGCTTCATTTGAGAGCTCGAAACAACAACCAACGTTGTTTTTTATAATAAAACATGGAAGTTATAATTGTTGCAGATAGACAAATCTATCCTTCTAGTGCTCTAAAGATAGACGTTCCAAGAAGAAGACAAAAGCTTTGATCAAGACAAAGTACCACTAGATGCTCTAAAACTAGCATATATGGTATAGTGCACCAGACAGAACCTTAGAATAATATTTTTTTACTAAACCATTCTTCACAAATCTCCACCTTAGTTCAACAAAAAATTTCTGAGTGATAAATCATTCATTGCCTTTAAGCCCATCACAAGATTGATCTCTAATCAATTTGATATAATTTAGGCAATGAAAGAACTTATTGTTACGTAATACTTTTGTGATCATATAAGAGAGATTATGATCTATTGAGACCTTCGCCACCTTCACATGTTCTCTAGCAATCTCTTATCCCACGAAATATAGTTTCACATCAATGTGCTTTTTCCTTTCATAATAAACTTGGTTTTTTAGAAAGTTGTATTGCACTATTATTGTCACAATAGACGATGACAACCTGGTCTTACACATTCAACTCTTTAGCCAGACTCTTCATCCATAAAGCTTCTTTCACAACCTATGTCTGTCTTAGTGGTTGATAAAGTCACTACCTTCTGTAGACTAGCCTTTCAACTTATAGCAGTACCACAAATATTGAACACACAATAAGTGAGAGGTTTCTTGGTGTCTGAACACCCAACAAAGTTTGTGTCAACAAATCTTTCTACTGGAACTTCTCTAGTAGATTGTTTGGCTCCACCATAAATTAAGACTCTTCCAAGTGGCCCCTCCAAATAATGAAAAATCTACTTGAGAGTTTGCCAATTTTCTCATCCAGTATTAGACATAAACTTTCTTACAACATTCACAACATAAGCTATGTTAAGGCGTATGCAGACTATATCATAGATAATAAAACCAACTAGATTAATATATGAAAGACCGTTCATATATTGTTGTTCCTCTACCAACTTATAGTTGGAAATAAGAGGTGTGAAAACATGTTTTAAGTTTTTCATTAACAATTGTCATTTGACAGTTAAATTAAAATGATTTCAGTGAAGACCGTCTAATGCAGTGCTAGACCGTCTAACACCAAAAAGATGATAGTATAGATAAGGTCAGCTGATCCCAAAGTCATTCCTAACGAATTCAAAAATAGTGTCGATCTAGTTTACACTATTTTTATTTAATTATAGAATTTATATTTATTTAAGTTAGTGTTGGCTTAGCTGATGCTAATTTATATGTTAGGAATCTATGCACCTTTGTAACATCGAATATGAACCATAAATTATTTTTAATCTAAAGGCCCAAATTTAAAGATGATAAATATCTTCAATCACAATTTTCCTCTTTCACTTTCTATATAAATATCTTCACACTCATTTCCCTTATTCACACTGATAAATCTTCCCAGAAACATCTCCTTCATTTAAATTCATCTCTGCATCCACACTCTTCTCCTTCACACACATTCATCTCCTTCATCCTCACACATTTCTTGCATCCGCACAAATCTCTTTCATTCACACTTTTCTCCTTATTTCTTTCGCTCACACTCATCTACTTCATCCAATTCATCACCTTATTTCTTTCATTTCATCTACTTAAATAAATTTGATTTTTCTTAATTTCTGTATTAAAAGAAAAAGTTGTTATAACGTGTCTTAAGTTCATGTAGCGTATCACTTAAACTAGCAACACTCCATCCAGAAACCGTCACACAACTTTCTGAATTGACCTGGCCAAATTTACTTTCAATAAAAAAACATAATCTTTAGTTAAACTTGTTAGGTTATTAATTGACATGGCAAAGCAATTAAGTATTAATATTGACATATCTTTAACTGATTAACAGTGGTTTTTGTCGTTTGGTGGAGCTTTCAGTGGAGCTGTCATCAATACGCATTACTAAACCTCTTTTTTTTCTACCATATAAGTTTTTCAATACTAATGTGTGGAACAGAAGATTCACCATATTTTAATACACACTTGCCTATCTGTAAGAGAGAGAATAATCCAATGTTTAGAATCTTGTAGGTCTCGTATCACTTATGATTAAATTATAATTATAATTAGGCATAAATCTTATTTATTAAACGGATTTTAGGTGAAATTATACTTTAATTTCACTACTATTAAAAAATTGTTTTCATTAAAATCAGTTGAGTCTAGTTTGTTATTATATATTTTTTATTTCTACACTCAATGTACATTAAAGATACGAGTGGAAATGTGACTAAATTATAATATCTAATCACCTAATTAATTTTGTAAGAGTATGTGTTTAGGTGTTAATTTTTGTTTGAATGTTAGGTCACATTATTTGTTTAAAGATTTAATTGTGACCTAAGATGATAAGATTCGGTATGAGTATAAAATTGAATACTAATGAGAATGTGACTAGTATATGTATATTAGAAAAAGAAAGCTTATCAGAAAAAGAAAGCTTATCAAGTGCAATTATTGCAGCAAGACAAGAATATTCATGTATCAAATTATGGACATTTTAATATTTATGTTGGAGTGAATCGTGGAACATGATGAAGTGACAATATTATATGCCATGATTGCATATATCTAGCCAATCAGATAGCTGCCTGGTCAAATTGTCATAAGAAATTTGAATTTACCATTCAATTAGGTCAATTGAAATAAAACAAACACTCCAATAATGCTTATTAAAAACACTTCAAATAAGAGGCTAAAAGTTCTCGAGTCACGATCCTTTTTCATTTTTTTCCTTTTCAGATAGTTTATTTAAATTATAGTATAAACATTGAAATGACTATAATGATGGATAACTACTTAATGTTTTATTAAATATATTAAGAAAATAGCATGGAGCATATAGATCAAATGATATGTGGTTCATGTAACTTAGCAATGTTCTCTTTAATAAAAATTAAACAGTATTAAGAAAATAAAAATCAAGTAACTAGGTATGAAGTTCATCAATCCAATGAATCGTACTAAAATGAAAAAAAAAAATAGAGAAATTTGTCGGTGTTATTAATTTGTATGAGATGCATGTGACTCCGAAACAATTTTGACATTAGTTTTTGCTTTCCTAATGAATATAATAGGTCATTTAAAATTGTAATTTAAATGTCAATTAAAAATAATAAAAATATGAGAACTAAATATGAGAAATATTATGTGAAAATAATTAATCACATCAGGTTTATGATAGTTTTGAGGTGTCACGAGGTTGTCTTACTTGATTTTAAGACAGATTGTCAACATAAAGAGATATGTTAATGCAGTTCTTCCTTGTCAATTCCAAATGTTGTTTTAAAATTTATTGGGACTAGCTCGAGGTCATATTTCTATTATCGTTTCATCTTGGGATGAGGTTGAAAAGATAGAGAAAAATCTCATATAGCGAGATAGGTATTTCAACATCCTCTTTAACACAATATAAATTAAATTTTTTATTAAATTATCTAATAAATTTGTTAATATTTTATGTCATTAATTTATAACAAAATTATGAGATTCTCAACATTTAGGTAATAAGAAAGAATTGTATCCTTCATTTTCATCATATAAAGAGATTTCAAAACTTTCTTAACACGAGAGAGAATGTTTTTAGAAAGAATAATTGGATTCGACTTTGATTAGCAGGTTAGTTGTTGATAATTCTTGTAATTACATATACATACTCATAGTTTTCTGTAATCCCATATTCTATTATTTTCATTGCAGAAGGAAAAAAATATCTACCCAAAAACTATAGAAGCTTAACGATACAACTCATCTACTATCTTGGGGATTGAGGGGATATGCATTGTTGGAACAATGAATGATGAAGGCCAGAGTAGAGTTACTACATTGTATCGTTTTTGTGAGTATTACTAATTCGTGGATTAAGTTATTTGAATATTTTATTAAATTTACATTTACTTTTATGACTATTGAATAATAACATGTATTACAAGAAAATCATTTAATAACAACTAATTTAGAGAAAAAAGTAAAATAATAACTAAGTTAGATACTATTTTATAAATTAAAGAAATATTGGTATTAATAATTTTAAGTTTATAAAATAGTTTAACTTAATCAATTATTTTTTATCACTAAAATTATTTAAAGAATCATTCAAGAATTTTTCAATTTTGGGAATATATTAAATATTTTTTTTTTTTTATGACGAGTCAAATCTTTCAGTTTTTCCAAGATTAATCATCCTTATCCTAGGATGATGTGTTGCAAATAAGCGAACAATGGATATACTACGAACATGAATAGTATAATCAGGTTTATTCTATTGTTTAGGTGATTTAGGTTAAATTAGATAATTTTATTGAAATTTTACGTAGAAATGTTTTATTTTATATTGTATATCTGGACTAGTGAATGCCTATATGTACTGATGCTTTTCATATTACAAGTTTTGAAATTAAGCTAAAACAAACAAAATATTTTATCAACGTAAAAATTGTTGTTTTAAGTTAGATTTGACATAAAAATAGACAGTTAAAAGACTTCTAATTGAAGACCATATATGTTGGTCAATGTTCCTATAGAGAGGTATGGATTACATCATCTCAAGTGTGCGCGGATAAGAAGGCCTAATATTTTCTTTTGGAATAAGTATCTTTTAAGGAATCTTTGTTCTTAGAAGTTTCATGCCTCTGAATTTTTTTTGTATAGGTGTGACCCTTTCTACCAGCTTATATCAGGACAGATTATATCAGAGCTTATACTGGTTTACACATGTTGGAGAACGGAGGGGTAGGTTTCGGAAGGGTGAGAGGTTATTGTGAGGTTACGTGTGGGACTATATGGCATATATGTCTCTTCTATTTTAGGAATGAAACATTCCTAAAATGTGTTTTTTAATTATTTTTTTCTTTATTGATAAAAGAAACTTTAATGAAGTCAAATATAGGTAAATATTACAAATATTACTAATATTACAAATATTAATAATATGAATAATATTATTATAATATTAATAATTATAAATAATAAATTATAACTAATATTTATAAATAATAATGACAAATAATAATTTTATATAATAATAAAAAATAATAATTGTAAATTATAATTGTATAATAATCATAAATAATTTTTTTTATAAAAAAATAAAAATAAAAGTATTTCAGGGATACCTCAAGCCTTATACCGTAAACATTTTCAAACTTGTGACAATCTCTACCCTTAAGCAAAGCTACTATTCACAACCTCACCCGTAACCTTCAAACTTTTTTATGGACCTCATATATACCAAAGGTTCTAGACATCAATCAAAGTAAGAAAAGCTTGTTAAACGTACCTTAGATGTTACCCATGACCAAACCTTCAATTACACCATAGAGAAAAAATTTGTGTGGTCTATGTGCTCATTTCTGAATATCTTCTTATTCCTTTGCTTCCACAGTTCTCCTATAACTGCTATCCACACGCACAACTGAATCCGATTAACAACTTCACTTTCCTCGACCATCCTAAACTGTGAAAAATGCATTTTCGGCTCCTGGTGAACTACCAATGCCAGACCCACCCACTCGTAACACTTAAACTAGACAAGCCAGACGACTTTGTACGTACAATAGAGGTGAGATGTGGTTTCCTCACCCTCCCCACACATATTACAGACACTACTTTCCACACATACCCCTTTTTCACCAGATTACCTTTAGACGCAATTTTATCCTCTAACACCTTCCATGCTGTAAAATGTGTTGATGGTTGAGCCTTAATCCTCCAAAATCCCTCGTACATAGCGACTTCCTCTTTCTGACCTTCACCTCTTAAAACTCTGTAAGTCTATTGGACGGTAAACTTTGTGGTAGCACTTACTTTTCAAACCCACTGATCCTCATTTTCTTCAATAATACTCTTCGTACACATCATCATGACCAGCTTTTGCTCCAGATGATTTTCCCAATCAAACATGCCCCTTCTCCATCCTAAGTTCCATACCTACTCAAGATTATTATTTCAATCCCCTGCTTGCCTCAACTTAACTTCTCTGCAAAAAGAGATAGAGAAAAGCCTTGGGAATTTATCTTTAAGAGTTTCATTTCCCAACCATCTATCCTCCCACAAACTAATCTCTCTCCTGTTCCCAATATTCCAAACAATGTTCTCCACAAAAATTTCCCTTCCAACCCTGAAACCTCCAGACCTCCTTCAAATCCTTCCACCACAAGGAGTCAGACCTCCTAATCGTTTGGACCTTAAGATTTCTCCACCCTCTATACTTCGAATCCACCACCTCCTTCTATAATCCATTTTCGTTTGTGCATAGCCGCCAAATCCACTTCCCTAAAAGAGCCAAGTTGAACTTTGTAATCTCTATCATTCCAAGCCCACCCGCTCCCTTTGATTCACATACCTTTTCCCACGAGGTCCAAGCTATCTTCCTGCCTTCCAAGCCCTAGCCCCACAAAAATCCCCTCTGCAACTTCTCCATCTCCTTTATCACTACAGTTGACATTTTATATAACAACATATAAAACAAAGGAAGAGAGGATAGTACCAACTTGATCAAACATAAGCGACCCGCCATTGAAATGAACTTACCTTTCCATCTTTCTAACTTGTTTCTCACTCTCTCCACCACCCCTTCCCAAAAGATTTTATGGCACCCCCTAATGAGCAACTCCAAGTATTTAAAAGGAGTTCTCATTACTTTACAATTCAGGATAGTTGCACAACATTGTAATAGATGTTCACTACAACCCACCCCACCTATGTTTCTCTTCAGATAATTTACCTTTAAACCTAATGCCAATTCGAAACAATTAAGCATAGCCTTGATCACAAACACGCTTTGAGGATTCGCTTCACAGAAGAAAAGAGTGTCATCCGCATACTGAAGCTTCTCACCATTGGTCACACTCTCCAATAGCTCTTTCTCCATCGCTTTCCTAATCACTCCAGCTAAGTCCTCTGCTACTATCAGAAAGAGGAACGATGCTAAAAGATCATCCTGTCTCAATTCCCTCCTAGGTTTGAATTCTTGAGTAAGACTTCCATTAACTAGCACAAAGATCGACGAGGATTGAAGACATCCTCTTATCCAACCAATCCAATGCTCATAAGAGCCAAGCATTTGTAACATGTAATAAATGAAGTCCCAACTAACTGAGTCATACACTTTCTCATAGTCAACATTGAAAAAATGCAACTCCTCTTCCTCCTCTTCACTTCTTCCAAAACTTCATTAGCCACCAAAACGCTATCCATTAAGCCCCTACCCTCCAAAAATGCAAATTTCCTTACATCTATGACTTTGTGTAACACCTTTAACCTCAGGGACATGATTTTAGCAACTACTTTGGACAAGCAACCCACCAAGGAAATCGGTTCGTGAGAAAAGTTATGGTCCTTTCGCGTTTTCTCATTCCTTCTGTATTTTGGTCTGTTAACTCTCAACTTCCACGTTCCAATCCATATAAGATTTAACCTACTTTCCAATGCTTTTGCATTAACTACCTCTTGAAACCTTACACACCCAAAACGTTTGGTCTCTTTGAAATAAAGACGTCTTTGATTCTTCCCTTTCACTGAAAACCTTTCCACATATCTCTTTCATCATGATCATATGGGAAGTTGGAAAACAATAAGTTAACCTCCATACCCATTGCGGACATTCAAGCTCGTAAATCAACCAATACACTTTCAGTACGTTTATTGTCTCATTTTCATCCATTATGAAGAAAAAAGATAACGAGAATCCCCTTTCAAATCCATCCACCATGGAATTTTAATAATCATAAATAATAACAAAAGATAAAAAGAATAATGAAAAAATATTAAAGAAAGGTATGCAAAATTACCTACGAATTTACCTACAGACAAGAGTTTGTCATATTACCTACAAACTAAAGTTGATGGGTATTACATACGGACCTCAGTTGATGGATAATACCTACGGACTAGTGTGTGTGAGTATTACCTACTTACTAGTGAGTGGATATTACCTACAGACTGGAGTTGGTAAGTATTACCTACAGACTAAATTTGATTAGGGATGGCAATGCGGGGCGGCCTGCTGAGTAAAACGCGGTACAAACTACCTATTTCAATCTGCTGGCTTGCTTAGACCCGCCCCGCATAACACACAGCCCGTGCGGGCCAAGTGTAGAGTGGGACAGGCTAATCCACACAACTCGTATAATTTAAAAGTTTTAAAAAAATTACACCCCAATATTTTGATACGTGTTTTTGTCTTTCTAAAATAGATAGATTGTTTAGGTTTTACTATTTATCAAATGTTAAATATAGTAGTTAGACCTTAATATTTTTTATAATAAAATTTAAATATATATATATATATATTATTTTTTATTAGAATAGTAATAATGTGTCTGCATATATTACCTTGTATATATTTAATGATATATTTTATTATTCAATTTATTAGTACAATTGAAATTTAATTTATTTATATAGTGGTTAAAGTTTTTGGGTGAATTAAGGATTTGGGTTGGAGTCTCTTTGAGTGTCTTTCCTACGCCCATATAATCAAATTCTCGTAGTGATTATAAGATTAATTTTTTAATAAAATTAAATAAACTCATTTATAACTTTTAATAATTAGGAATGCGATTAAGTTTTATTATTTTTTTAATTAAGTTAAAAGTTTCACTACGATTAATAAAAGTCGATCCGGTATATGTCTAGACTTACGGTTAAGGACGAAATTTAGAATTTGATTATCATGTGAAGAAGATTAAAAAAATATTTGTGAGAGTTTCTATAGGCGTTTGTTTAAGCTTGAAGAATTGCTCTGGCATGTGAGCTTGTATGATCCTATCCACCAAAACTTTAAGAAATCAGTAATGTTTTTTTTAGGGTTTTGGTCATTAATATTATCATTATACTATGATATTATGTTTTAAAATGTTAAACAATTACATTAGGAGAAAACATGTTTTTTTTATTATTTATCATAATAATAATAATAGTAACACCTATTCAACTTAAGCGAAATGCAGGTCTAATATTGGATATGTAGATGTTTAGCAAATAAGAGTATTGAACTTGTTAAACACACTTAGATCGGTTTAATATGGGTGTGATGAGAACAAGTATTGGTATAAAGTATTCTGCCAAAAAATTGTAAATTACCATTGAAAGATACTAAAGTTATCATTATTGAAATATATGTGTGAAGAAATTGTTTGGATAGATAAGTGGTGAGTAATGAAATCTCATATATCCTTGAATTTGGTGTTAAACAATTTTTTATAACCTGTTGACACAGATCCCTATGTTTTAGCCTTTAGTATTCTCCAACAAATGTGCTTGGATTTCTTTTTGTCTAGTGTTAAGTATGACACAAGTGTTGGACCCTCACAGGAATATTCAGAATCAAATTATGAAGCATTTGAATAATATTCTATTGGTGGGGGTTGAGGCATGAACCATGATGAAATGTGCAATATAATATACCATTTAGTTACAGTTTTCTTGCCGACCATAAACGTGGCAACACTAATCTGCATCTATAAATTGGATCTCATTCTGAGTGTATTTCATCATATATGAGCAGAGTGTGTGTAGCTGAGTAAAAGAGTAGAAAAGCAAAGATGGTTGGCCCCTTAAGACCTCAGATTGTGCTCTTTGGCTCTTCTATAGTTCAGTTTAGTTTCGACAATGGTGGTTGGGGTGGTATTCTAGCCAGTTTGTATGCTAGAAAGGTGTTTTTCTTTCTCCTTCATTTTAATTCTAACACCGATACCTTCAGCTACACTAACTTCCATATTCTCCAACCACACAAACTATATCTTTCTGCTTCATACTATTATAGTTTTAATTTCTTTATTTAACAAAGGTTTTAGATTCAATATACACTTCAAACCTATTCCCTAAATATAACTGAGTAACTTTTCTATCTAATTTTCCTACTCAAAATAATATACACATTCTTTAGAATTTGAGTAAGATTAAAAGACAGTAAAAAAAATAATAATAAGGGACGTAATATTTCATTTGATCACTATCAGAAGATATACTAAGAACTTGTTGTTTATATATAGTTTCGTCTTTAACATCCTTGTTTTTATCACACGTTGACGTGGCCACACAGGCGGACATAATATTGCGAGGATACTCAGGTTGGAATTCAAGGCAAGCTTTGGATGTTCTGGATGAAGTTTTCCCCAAGGTACACATCAAACAACATCTTCACTGCCATGCACATTTTATTCTATTTTCTGTCTTTAAAAACATCTCATTTGAGTAATATATAGGTCAAAAAGCATTGAATTGGTCTACTGCAGATTAGCAATGAGAATTAGAAACAGCATGGACCCACATTCAGCAACTACTCTCACTCAATTTCAATTTTCTTTTAGTTTTATTACACTATTAACTATTAAGTTCTATTTATTGACAAATGGTGTATGTGAAGTAAGAGATGTTGCTTTTGTATTTTGGTTCTATTGTTGACGGTGAGCTTAAGGTTTAGATAATGTGTGATGAGTTCTAGTTTGGGCGATTCTTAGTGACCCTTTGTTATTTTCTTGAACACAGGATGCTCCTGTGCAACCGTCATTGGTGATTGTGTACTTTGGTGGTAATGATTCCGTTCACCCTCACTCTTCTGGTCTTGGTCCTCACGTTCCCCTTGAAGAATATCTTGAAAACATGAGGAAGATCGCTAACCATCTTAAGGTAATGACTTAATCTTCCACATCAAGCATTATTCATAACACGACAGGAACATGTTTAAGAAGCCAAAAATCATTTCAGAAATGTAAAACCAAACTGGTCATAAAATAGTATTTTTGTCTTTTCTTTGTAATATTTGACGCTGCAATGTTTGACATGTATATATCAAAATATTTGTCAGAGCCTCTCGGACCATATTCGCATTATATTTCTCACATCTCCTCCCATCAATGAAGAGCTACTCCGCAAAAAGCTCAGGTACATATATATACGCTTCCTCTTTGCTTATATATAACCTTTTTTTTATATAGATACTGGTGTTTTTACACTAATACATAACATTTCTGCTAAAAAGTAACACGTTATCGCTATATATCTCATCTGGATGCCCTTAAATTAAGTAGCTAGATAACATTTTAGTCCACCCCACAAGTATTTTCTAATGATTTTTTGGCTGCACTGGATACAGTGCAACGCAGTCAGGAAGAACCAATGAATCCTGTGGAGAATATGCAGACGCACTGATGGAGCTTAGTGAGGAGCTGAACATCAAGGCCATTAATCTGTGGTCTGCAATTCAGACAAGGGATGACTGGTTGGATGTTAGCTTCACGTGAGTACATATATTCTCTCGCACATGCTCAACTTTTTTATTTCTGTTTGAAGACAAGAAGATAATTTTAATAATATTATATCTTTCTTAGGGATGGAGTTCATCTGTCAGCAGAGGGAAGCAAGGTAGTGGTGAAGGAAATATTAAGGATTCTGAGGGAAGCAGATTGGAAGACTAGTCTGCATTGGATGTCAATGCCAACAGAATATGCAGAAGATTCACCATATTATCCTCCCAGTGCTGATGGAACAACAACCATAAATGTGTCTTACTGTATCTCGCGGAGGTCTTTGCAATGGGATCTGTAGAAGCTATATATTTATCTGCAGATACCATGCATAACATAGAACGTTTCATTATAATTGGAGCCCAGGTAATAGTCAAGGAAGATGCTTGTGTAGTGTGTTAAACAATATAAATGCCCCTACGTACCAACAAAGTGCATTGCGGTTAGTAGAATGTTGAATCTCTTAAGTATGTTGGTAGAGATTCAATTCCTAACCACGTGTATAAAAAATGAGATTATCAGCTAGGTTATATCCTTAGTGCCAAACAAAATACTAAATGCACCTGGTGCGTTTATGAATATGCGACTATGTTAAGGAAAGAGTTGTAAAATGGTATTGTACTGTGTGTTAAAATAATATATATTTTATTATAGAATTTCTGTTCCATGAAACTTTTTACAATCAAGAAAGAAAAGCAGAAAAAAATAAAGTATAGAATAAAATCTACAACATTCAGATGGAAAAAAATATATATAGCGCATATCTTAAAAGGGTGTAAATATGTTTTACTACTTAGCTATTGTGAATTAAATCTATGAAGCTTCTTATTTGGTGCTTCATTCGTATGATGGGGACTTGATATGCAGAAGACAGAAACCGATTACCAGATGTAAATAAGAGTACATATATGTTGCCAGAGACAGTTATACTAGGAACACTACAAGAACTGAACCCAGTACATGCAAATAATAGTTAACAGAACTTATATATGTTCTCTCAACTCAAGATGTTCTTGACTCTATGAGAAATCTCAATTATGAAAAGCTGGTTAACTGTAGCTTAAACACTGTCAAGGGACTAGTGACCCAATCAAAAGAAGATTAATATACGATAAAAGGAAAGAGAAATGATTTTCTGACACCCACTTTTCTTTTGTTCCAGATTACACTTTTCTTTTGGATGTCAAATAATCATTACTCAAAAGGAAAAGCCCATGAGCCCAAATGCCCAATATAAGTTGTTATAAAGACCAAAATCAAAAAGTAAGATTCATTTGTTAACAATTATTTCACTAATACTCAGATTGAGGAAGAGATGTATGGAGAAGTGAGAAATTGGATTTGTGAGGATTAGAGAGGATGTGTGAGGATATGTGATGTTTTTGGATTGAAGGTTTATTTTTTTGAAAGAAAGAGCATATATACACTGCAATTAATCTTTGAAAAAGTGTTATATATGAAACCTAGTTTGACAAGTAGGACCAGAAATTGTATCAGCCATCAATTTGGTTTCCATCGCATATCATCTAAGTAGTCAAAAAATTGGATTGAACCAATACAATCCAAGTTTGAGCGAACATCCAAACCTAAATCAGATTATCCAAAAAAATTGCTATTTGGCAATCACGTCTAAGAGAGTGCAATATACTCGCATTCAGTGTCACATTATCAATAGGAAGCATGTAGTTGAATCTTAAATAGACACTACAAGAAAAATTACAGTTGAAAAAAAAATAAAAAATAACGGCAACACTATGGATATTTAATAGTGTCAGCTAAGCCTTTATGATTAAAAAAATTCAAAAAAAAAAGTGTGGGAAAGTATGGGTTATACTCACACAAACTTTAAAAAAAATGTTGTGTTGATCAAAATGGTCACTACTAAAATATAAATAATAATAAAAAATTCAAATTTTGAAGGTTAAGCCCACGCTATACTACTTAAAGCTTTGAACGTTAAGCTCACGCTATGCATTTTCAAATTAAATTTAAATAAATAATAAAATTGTGAAGTTCAACCCATGCAAATAATTATTTTTGTTTTATTTGAAAAATGTGCGTGAAAACGGGAGAGCTTCAGCATTTTCGAGTACGAGTTTGAGCATTTTCGAGTGCGAGCGCTTGAGAAGGTTATTCAGCAGTGCGGCCGTGAGAACCTTCGTACTCAACGATGGAGTAGTTTGCGACTGTCGAACACGACTGTGAGATGCGACCGTGAAACCGTGATTGTCTGTGTTATGTGCTACCGATGCATGCTATAATTTGTTTAGCAGCAAAGTCTATCTTAGAAAGAGTGTATAGGTTACATTGGACGGTGTGAGTGCGAAGGAAGTTTGTGTTGTCACCAATTGTTTGACCACATGCGGTAAGTATTTATAGCCTATGTTGTGGAGATAAAAGTTTGAATATGACAAGGGTGGGGGACGTTTGTGACGAAGCAAAATGGGTTGAACAGGGGCCTAGAAGTATAATTACTCAAGCTGCTAGTGTGTTGTGTGCTTTGCTAAAGGCAGATACTGAATATGGTGCAGGTCCTTATTTGGGGTCCTGGTAGTTGTGTTGAATGCTAAGTGATGATTTGGGATCCTACACATTTTGTTAAGTAGAAAACAGTGTATGAGTGGTTTGTGTACAACAGGTTAGCATAAATGAGATTAAAGCAGTCAAATGTTTTTTGTGGTAAGGGAGCTACCCCTAATCACATGTTTTGTGATTATCTTGTTGGACAGTTCCAATGTTGGACGGTAAGGCTTTATGATGGAAGAGAGTCTTTGGTAAGAGGTAGGAGCCAAGAATACCTTTTTGGTCTTTATGGTCCTTTACTTTCCATTTGTGATCATCCTTATATATCCTTATATATGGTGTTGTGTCAATGTTCTTGTTTAGGTAAAACAAGGGTTGTGGGGTTTTTTAAGGGTACACGTTTCTGAGTTTTTTGGTGGGTCACTTTGTTGTTCTTGTCAGCAAGACACAAGTGATTATGGAAACAAAATGGGAGCTGCAAACCTTGGAGGTACATCAAAGTCGCGAACAGATTGTGGTTTAGCAAGCACCAAAGCATAGAGGTATAGAGTGTCACCTTTTGCTAATCTTAATACCAAGGATTTTAAAAAATGATTTGTGCACAAGGTGAGCACCAAGACTGATGCCGCCCCTGGTTTATGTTTAAAATTGATGCAGATTTGCTGCATAACTACTACTTAAGTGGTGCAAATTTGTTGACTTCTAGCTGCATAATTTATGGTGCAGATTTGATGAATACTAGTTGCATATTTTATGGCACAAAGCTGAATTTCAGTCACTTTATATTTGTTGGTTAGGATTAGAAACTAATCTCAAGATAGATACTGTAAGAATTGTCATTTTTATGAAATAAACTAATGTAAATATATAAGACCATTTACATTTGTTTATAAGACAATAAATCACTTCAATATTAATTGAGTTCATCTACATTTACACTGGATGAGAAAAATATTACTGATAGTTAGTATTTGAAGGAAAAATAAGTTTTTACAAGAGTGATTGTTTTGGAGTTCTTGGTGTATAGGTCAAAGTTGATTTGATTTTAATTGGAAAATTTTATGGTTGGGATGTGCTGGTTGGTGTTTTCATAGATGGATGGTTTTAATATTAAGCAACATAAGTAATATATGTCAAATAATATGAAAAACTTCGTCAAACGACCTCTGAAGGACAAACCAACTCAAGACTTCATCTGGCACACTTCGTCTAACAAACCATAAAGGATAAAGGAACTCAAGGCTTTGTTTATCACACTTCATCTAACGAGCTCTAAAGGGCAAGCGAACTCAATGCTTTGTCTAACAAATTAAAGAACTTCATATATGATAAGGAAAATTGTGTTTGATTAACTAAAACTACATACTACACACATTAGAATGTTCATATTGGTAAAATATGTTTATATAAGATTAACTCATCTAAGTGTTTGAAGGAGGCTACATAGGAGTTTAGACCATTTGAATTGATATGAGATCCTCTAGGGTCTTAATAGGTTAAATAGAAAATTTGTACATTATAAATTTCTGAACTCAAGCCTTTTTTTCTCACAAAATTCCATTCACCGCCACAGATAAGAACAACTTAAGAAGATTTTTACCCTTAGTTACTATTTATAACATGACTAATTTAATGTAAAGGATAAACTTATTACATTTTTCTTGCATTCTCTTCAATTAGCAACCTTCCAAGTGTAATTACATTTTTTTTACACCCACATACACCTTACAAACTATCTGTTAAAACTAGCATTTCATTTCAAACCAAATCAGAATTCAAACTGAAAGAAACACAATCATGACAAATCTTACTATAAATAGAGGTGTGGGATGCTCCACTTTTAGTAGAAAAAGGATGTTGATCAAGGATGATCTTGAAGCTTTGATGTCTCCAAATCCATGGTGTTTAATGGAAGGCTGAAGTTGCTGCTTGTGTGGGTGGGATTTGGGTAGATTAATGTGTAATCCACTCTTTGTTTGAATCTAAAATTGTTTGGAATCAAATCCTTTTTTTGAAAAAGATTGCTTTATAAAGAAGTGGAAAAACAACCTATTGTTTTATCAATTCAATCGGTTGTTTGACACTTAGTGGTTTTTGAAAAGGGTTTGAAGTTGTTTGACTTGGTTGACTTTGCTGTCAAATCAATTCAATCGGTTGTTTCGAAAATTCAACCGATTGTTTTTTGAAAATCCATAACAGAATTTTTGTTAAGTTTGCAAATTAGCTTTAAATGTTTTCTAATTGAATAGGCTTATGCTTTAAATGTTTTTAACAAACTTTTGGAGTATTTAAAAAGGTTGTTATACGCTCCTTAAAAAGAGAGAACAACGTTTAGACATTTGTGAAAGTGGGAAAACAGATTTGAGTTTTCAAGATTTTCATTCAAGCTTTTGGGTTTTCTCAAAGAAGTGGAATAGGATTGTTGTAATCTTTTGATTTGATTTCCATCAGGTGTAATCCTTTTTGTATCTCTTGAATTTCTGAATATTGTTGTGTAAGTGCAGAATCAGAGGGTGTTCTGATTTCTATGGTGATTGTGTGTCAAAGGAAGTGTGTGACTTGAGGTGTTCAAGGTCACTTCTTTGATGGTGCATTTGTAATCTGGATTTTGATTGCATAGTAGATACCCAGTGGTTTCTGAGGATTGGATGTAGCTTTTGGGACAAGAGTGAACCAATATAAATTGTTTGTGTGCTTTTCTCTTGTCCAAAACTCATTTAAATTGATAAAAACAAACGGTTGAATCGCAAAAACAACCGGTTGATTTTCTGATAATCAACTTAAACAATTTTGTTTGATTGCTTTCTGGATTTCTGTTACTGTGATTCTGCATTGAACTTCATTATATCTTCAAAGTTTGTGAAAGTCTTTCATAAACAATTCACCTCCCCCTCCCTCTTGTTTGTGAAACAAGTTAAGAAACAAATATATTAGTGTAAAAAGGGTGTCACAAGTGATAAAATATTAATCTTCGAATATGTAGGTAAAGGAAGAAGACACTTATTATCTTATTTACTTTTTGTTTAATTTATAATTATCTTTACTTTGTGGAGTGTCCGTAATCCCATTATGTTTACTATCTTATTTTATTTTATAATTAAAATCATTTAACATAATCTTATTTGGTTAATGTGAATGAATGATAAAATGTCAATAAGTTTAAATTCATTTGTAGGTAGAATTTTGACCTTGAGGATTTAAATGAGAAAAATTTGATAGCATGAAAGTGTGCATGAGATGTATATATGTATATTAATTTATCTCTTTATTATTATATTTAATTACATGATAATTGTTCTCACCTTATTTATGTTTATTATTTCTCCTCTTAATGAGAGTGATAAAGAAATACATTTTTTTTTATCAGCAATAAATTAATTAAATTAAATGAGACACTTAAGGGGTGTCTCAAACCCTTTTACATACCCCTATCTAATTTAAGAGTTTAGCAGATCAGTACAAAAAGCACAAAGATCTTAACCTACTAGGGACCCCTTCTCCCCTTACAAACCCAAAGGGAAAGGGGAGCTCTCCAACCTAGCCAATGCATCTGGGTATGTTGCCACTGGACCTCAGACTTCAAGCAGAGAAGTTGGGGATTAAGCATCATGAACAGCTAGCCATTTGTAATAAACTACTGTAACACTTTACATTAAGAGCGCTTTCCAAACCAACATACCCTCACTACACTGATTTAAACAATCAGGCAATCCCTTGCAGCTCCATCAACGACCAACACCCTGCATTTTGGATCCACATTTGAATAAAAAGTGCCATAAAGAAAACCTGCACGCCTGCATTGTCTTAACTTTGTTTGTAAAATGAAGTTTTTGGCTTAGAGCACCTTTAACCTACAAACCAGCATCCAGCATTCAACACTAGCTTCCACATCAAACCAACAATCTCACCTAGTCATCATATCATACGATGCTGGTTTATCTCCTGCATACCATCCCAAACCGTCATCCACACCAAACCATCATTCCCCAAATCTGTTTTACTTCCTACAACTTCAATAGCACTAGTCCTTCTATATACCAATTCAATTTCTATACAAGCTGCTTCCTTACACCACTTCTATTACTTCACCAGGTGTATTTTAGATTGCAAAAACCATAACTATGTAGATCTTCCCAAAAACCAGTACCTCTACCTTGGAAACAACCATTATCAAAAACTAGTAACACTAACAGCAGCTCATTGCCACAGGATGCTGCACAAACTGCACTAGCCTTTGCACCAGATGCAAATGGTATGCTCCCTCCAAATGAACTTTGTGCACCCAGCATTAGACCCCTAGCTTCCAGACGTCCACTTCCACACCGTTTGAATAGTTGAATGATTGCACGCCATGTTTCACCCATAACCACATTTTAAGTGGTGCCTACTCTCCAAACCTCATTCTTCCAAGTTGTTCTGTTGCCTCAAGTTCCTACAGAAGATGAGCCACCCCCTTCACTTTTATTAGCCTACTGTGGTAGTGAACTACCGCCTAAGATAGTTTAAAATTCCTCCCCTGTAATTCATCACAGCAAGCATCACCCCTCGAGACCAAAAGCACACCCTTGGTCCTTCACCATCTGACCTGAACGTTGACTGCCTTAACAACCAAACCAGAAAGAAGTGTACCCGTGCTACACAAGCTGGGATGAGTCCATCAAGAAATGGCTCTGCACTTTTAGATAGCAGACCCCTAAAGCTTCCTCACCGTTACCACGTATCTAGGGGAAGCATGCTAACAGCTAGGAGTGACCAGCACTTCATAACCAAGTAGAGCAAAAACTAAAGGGTCTCCAGACCTTGCTGCTTTTGCTTCCTGGACCACTACATACCCCCATGCGTCTACCAAGCATATCAGTAACATGACCATAGAACGCAGCATATGACTCAAGCCAAAAAACTGTTAGTTGTTGATCCTTTCCTTGCTGCTAGGGATGCAGACAAGGTCACACAGATTTAACCAACAACAGAAATTTTTGTGGTTTGAATGAAAAAAGCAAAGGAGACTCCTCCAGCAGCAAGCTCCACTCTAGTGACCAGCAGCTCCCTGCTTTTGTTGTTCAGCTAAATCCAGCATGTCCTGGGCAAAGACCGCACTTCAAGAAACCAGATTTGAACAAGCACCTGCAGCAATAAAGCCTGCTACCTCAACTACTTATGTGCTTAGCTTAAGTCATGTTGCTTCACACTCAGCACCAAAACCGGTCAGCAGCATAAAAGTTCCAACATGAGACCATACCACACTATCCTACAGTGGTGCCCAGTCAAGGCCAGCCAACCTCTGAATCCACCCTCCAACTGCCTGGTCCCTGAAAGTCAAAAGACAAAGAACCAGCTAGGAACACTGCAAAGGATCAACAGCATCAAGTTCCCATTCTCCTAGCACTCAAAACTGGACGGTTAGCTCCTCCTTGCCAATTGTTGGGCCAACCTAGTGGAAGACTCCACTAGATCACAGACTGCAGGGTAGTGGCTGCCCAACGCCTCTATTCCACTGCCAGAAGGCCTAATCTGCTTCCTATGATCTTCCGTGCTATTTTGTTACTTATAGCACCTACTGCTTTAGCACACCAGCCCCCTGCACACTCTCCAGCCCCCCTTTGTATTTTCTGACAAGCCTCATGTCTACTCTTGATGACGCCTCCTCTGCATTTGACTCTGTTCCTGCAGCATCTAATACCTCTCCTCAAGAGCACCTACCAGCAATCCATCACTTAAAGCTTCTGATACAGGTAAGGGGGTTTAGGATCCAATCAGCCAGAGAATAACAACAACGGTGACCTTTGTGCTTTAGCCATTGCCATGATTTGAGTTGAGCCATCAAAAAAGTCTCTTCCGCATCAACAACACCTTGTTTGAATACAACCGAATTCCTATGCTCCCAAATGCTCTTTACAACACACGCCCAAACTCCTTTCCACAAGAGATTTTGTTGACTACTCACTTGAGGCAAGAAGAAATTTTCAAAGTGCATCATAGGAACATTGTGCTGCACAAAAGAGATGCCAATCCATATAAAACATAATCTCCACACTTTCTGGGCGAAGGGACATTCTAAGAAGATGTGATGGCAGGATTCCTCCTTTGCTTGACATAGCTCACATAAAATTGTGTTTAGCAACACTCCTCTCCTCCTCAAATCAACTCTAGTTGGGATTCTACCTAGGAGGACTCTCCAAGCAGTTGTTATTGTATTGGGGAAGGCTTTGATTCTCCACAGATGCTCGAAAACTTCGTGGCGCGGACTACTAACCTGTTTAGCTAAGCATTCATATGCAGAAGGGACAGAAAAGGACCCCGAGCCATCACACCCCCACGTCTGAACGTCTTTGTGACCCCTTAACGGGCTTACCTGGGATAGGAGTTGGACAAGGTTTGCTTCCAACGGGGATTCCCACTCAAACCTATCCCTTCTCCACCGTAAGTCCCACCTCCAAGCAGCGCCTACCCACTCCCCAACCTCACTCACCATTAGGCCCTGGTCCAAGGATAAGGAGAACAGCCTATGGTAGAGGGTTTTGAGGTTTATATTGCCAATCCACACATCCTCCCAGAAGTTCACTTTTTCACCGCCTCCTACCTTCCATACAAGTTGATTATGGAACCACCCTCCTCCTTCTCCCTCTGTACACACTTTTTGCAAATCTCTCCACCACCATGATTGGAATTTCACTGGGCCAAGCGAACGATCCAAATTCATCCCATACTTTGAGACCAATAAGTCTTTCCACCTCCCCTTTTCTTCCGATACAATCCGCCATCTCCACTTGGCTAGGAGGGCATAATTAAACTTCCGAATATCTCTGATCCCCAAACCACCCTCCTCCTTCGGTTTGCATACATTTTCCCAGCTAACCCAGGATATCAGCCTCTTCTCCTTCCCCCATCCCCACAAAAACCTTCGCTGAATGCTGATTATGCTTTTATATATAGATTCCGGTGCTTTGAAGATAGAGAGATAGAAAAGCGGAATCGCTGAGATAACCGATTTGATTAGGCATATTCTCCCTGCCATTGACAAAAATCTTCCTTTCCAGACATTGAGTCTAGCTTTAAGTTTGGTTAACACCGGTTCCCAAAACTTCACCTTCCTTGGGTTCCCCCCCACTTCTAAACCAAGGTATTTAAACGGGACTCCCATCTGGGCACAACTCAGGGTCTTTGCATAGCTTAACAAAGCGAAGTTATCCACATTCACACCTGCAATCTTTGACTTATGAAAATTTATCTTTAAGCCTGATGCTAGTTCAAACCCCCTTAGGATCGCCTTCACGGCAACAACATTGCTATGCGACGCTTCACAAAGAAAGAGGGTGTCATCTGCGAATTGCATGATGCTAATCTCCCCCTCTCCTCTACCGAACTTAACACCTGATAGCAGATTGGCCTTGTTCGCTTGCCTAACTAGCCCAGCTAGGCCTTCAGCTACCACAATAAAGAGGAACGGGGCAAGTGGGTCACCTTGCCTCAAACCTCTAGAAGGTTTGAATTCCTCCGTAGGGCTCCCGTTAACTAAAACGGACACTGAGGCCGATTCCATGCAACCTCGTATCCACGTCACCCACTTGCAGTGGAAACCCATTTTGTAGAGCATATCGTACAGAAACTCCCACCGCACCGAGTCATATGCTTTTTCAAAGTCCACCTTCAAGCAGAGACCACTCCTCCCACGCCTTCTGAGATCCTCTACCACCTCATTGGCCATGAGTACACTATCCAGAATCCCTCTCCCCTTTAAGAAAGCAGATTGACTTTCATCAATAACGGAGTTCAACACTTTCTTTATTCTTTCAGCCAACACCTTTGCTATAACTTTATATATAGCCCCCACTAATGAGATGGGTCGATATTGCTCCAGCGAGAAGGGATCCTTCACCTTTGGAACCAAAGCTATGAAGGATGCATTACATCCCTTAGGAATAGACCCTGTATCATGGAACACGGCCAAGGCCTTAACAAACTCGTCTTTTATAAACTCCCAACTTTTCCTGATAAAGTTAAAATTGAACCCATCGGGTCCTGGACTCTTTGATCCTTCACATTGCCACACCGCTTCCTTGACTTCATCTTCCTTAAAACCAGAAATAAGTAACAAGTTATCTTCTGGGGAGATAGTTTTGAACTCCACTTCATCAAGCCTTACCCCAAAATCCCTTGTTGCTTTAAACCTATACTCAAACAACTTCTTTGCCTCTGCTCGAACCGTAGAAGGCTCCTCACACCACTGACCCCCAACCTCAACTCCTTTTACTTCGTTTCTAAGCCTTCTCCATCTCAAGGAGGAGTGAAAAAATTTGGTACACTAGTCGCCATACTTGAACCAACAAGCTCTTGCTTTTTGACTAATGAGGGAGTCTATCTTTCTGTCTACCTCCCCTAGCTGGTTCAGTAATTCCAGTCTCTCCACCCTCCCACTAACCACCGAACCTCCATCCTTATCTTGGTTGTCAAAGGCCTCGATTTCACGCAGGATACCATTCTTAATGGTATACAGATTACCGTACACATCTCTATTCCAGATTTTCAAATCCCCTTTGAGCAGCTTCAACTTATCCTTAAGGTTCAAGATGGCATTCCTTTGGGCTGGATAGGATTGCCACTTTTCCTTCACCATCCCATTAAACCCTCTCTCCATATGCCAGGCATCAATGGTTCAAAAGGGCTTGGGTCCCCAGTCCTTATCCAAGGTCTTCACCACCAAAGCACAGTGATCAGACACTTCCCTCTGTTGGACATATTGTTTGCAGTTTGGCCATAAGCTCAACCACTCCTCGGAGACAAGGATTCTATCAAGCCTGCTCTTAGCCGACCCATTTGCTCTAAACCACGTGTAAGTTGATAAAGATTCAAAGTCAAGTCCATTGAATGACCAAAGAAACTTTAACCATTACACCAGACAAGTTCTTTTGTCATATTATGATTTTTATTATACTTATTATTATTATTATTATTCATAATATAACTATTATTAATATCATTTATATTATTAATATTATTAATATCATTAATATTATTATATTATTAAATATTTTTAATATTATTAAGTATTATTAATATTAATGATAATATTGAATATTAATAAAAATATTAATGTCAATATTATCATTAATATCAATATTATTATTATTACAATTATTAAAAATATTATGTATGTAATACTTTATATACGAATACAATCTGTTTGTAGTTATTCCCTCTTCATACACTTCATGCAGCACCTAATTTTATTTTTAGTTTTTTAATGGGTTGCAACACATATGGCCCAATTAGAAAAAGGGTGTTATAATTCTAATTGGATTTAGATGGAGACAATCAATATGAAATATTATTATTGATACTAATATTTATATCTTTTTTTCATTTTTTAAATTTTTTTATAATTTTCCTATTATAAATTTTTCTTTAATTAAATTAAAAATTAATTAAACTCAAATTACTTTTCTAATTTAATTCTAACAACATAATAAATCTTAAAATTATTTCAATTCCCTATAACCTTCTTTTATATTTTAATTTTTATTTTATTTTAGTTTGTTCATTGCTTTTAATTCCCATCAAGAACTATACGAATCCAAATCCATATGTAAAAATTTGTATGTAACGTGCACTTTACATATGGATCTGGATCCGTATGTAAAAATCGGTATGTAACACTTACTTTACATACAGATCTGGATCCGTATGTAAAAATCTATATGTGAGCATTACATATGGATTTGGATTTGTATGTATAAATCGGTATGTAACACTTACTTTACATACAGATCTAGATCCGTATGTAATGCTCACTTTACATATGAATCTGGATCCGTATGTAACACTCACTTTACATACAAATCTAAATCCGTATGTAAAATCCCTATGTACTCACTTTACATACGGATTTGGATCCATATGTAAAAATTTGTATGTAAATAGCAAATTTCTTGTAGTGATATATGTAATGTAATGCCAAACAAACATATTATCAAGAGAGTGCTTTAGAGAACTGTGTTTTATGAAAACTCGTCAAATGTAACTTCCTTATCATATGAAGTATACTTATCATCTATCTAATCAAAAGCTTATCAAACAAATTATACTTATCATTTGTCCAAGTAAAAACTTATCTGACGAAGTATACGAATGAAAATGCTTGTTTTTGTTCAATCAAATGAAGTTATAAGCTCACATATATTTTCTCAAATGAAACTATCATAACAACATGGCTTCATTTGTTAGGCCAACATGAGCACTTGCGTCCGGCGAGATGCTTATATAAAATTTTGTTTTGCACTTTGTTGTTAGGCATAAAATTATAATCAAATTAAAGAATATGTTAAGCATTTGTCTAACAAACGTATAAATCACTATGATTTACAAATTAAATTATTAATTTAATAAACATGAAGAGATAAATTTAGAATATTTACATTTCATAATTTACCAAATTGTAATTAAATTAATAAGTATAACATATTAGAAAGGAGTGTTTTTATTTTTTTAAAATTCAATTTATAGATATTTTGTTAATTATGTAGTAATGTAATGTTTCAAAAACTAAATCTGATGTTAATGATTATTGAAATTTAAATAGAGAATATTGGTTCAACATTTGAAGTATCAAATCTCGTAAAAAAACATAGTTGCATCATCTAAGTAATATATTATTCACCATTATAGTGATTTTATCTATGAAATATTTTGAACTATATTAGACATTATTTTTTATTTATTGTAAAAAAGTTGAAAGTACAATTTTAATACACAATATTCGTTCAACATTTAGCCCCTGCTTGGATTGAGGGGTGCACTATTCACGCGGACAAATGTGAGAGTGCACCCCACGTTTGTTTCTAGTGATGGGTGAGGGGGAAGGTGTGTGGAAAGGAGAAGATAGAGCTTTTTTGGTGCCTCTCATGGATGAAGAGAAAGTGCAATGGGAGAAGTGAAAGCCACATAGGTTTTTGTGCATTTACATTTTTACCCTTAATAAGAATAAAAAATACATTTAAATATTTAAATTCTAAAAGTATAAATAATAGAGTTCAATTATATATTATAATAATCTAGATTTTGATTTATTAATAAAAATAAAAAATCCATTTAAATATTTAAATTCTAAAAATATAAATAATAGAATTCAATTTTAATAGAAAATAATTTAAATTACTTAATTTTATTTGATTTTATTTCAAGTAAACTGTAAATATCCAAAAAAAATATTAATATATTCATAATAGAAATAAAAAATATTAAATATATTTTTAATAAAAAATAATTATATACCTTAAAATATAAATATATTTATAAAAAAAAATTATTATTATTATTAATATAAATATTAAAATAATAAATTGAAAATTAATTTAATTATATTTAAATTTAAATTTTATTTATTTATTTGAATTCTACATTATTTAATCTTTTATTTATAGTTAAAATTTTAAATTATTTTAATTAAATAAAATGTGTATAAAGTAATTATCATTTATTTTTTATTTTTTTATACACAAGGGTAAATTTGTAATCTTACAATTTATACAATTAAAAATAATTCAAATTATCCTTACAACCATCAAATCACTCACATATTTCAATAAATTTTCTTCACACATTCACTCTAACCTACCACAATCCAAACAACCTCAACTTTCTTCACACTTCCACCCCCTACACCCTCAATTTTCCACTTCCCCACACCCTCGAAACCAATTAAAGCCTTAAAGTATCATATATTGTTAGATGTAATTGCTTAATCTCATAGCCTTAGGCATATAAAAAACAACACGCATATAAATATACCTATATATGATAAGCTAGTGTTTAGATAGACTAAAAGATATGTCAATAACATTAGAGTGAGTTTGTTAAGGAAAACTAAATATGACCTATGTTAGATATTGCCATGTCATATATTGCAAATTTTAATACACAATTCAACCCTTTATTTTTTTATATTTGACATCATTATTTTTCATAATATTTTACATTTATATATTTTTTTTAAATTATAGATATTGATTTCATAAAATATGTACAATGATTTTTAAATTAAATTATAGGCTAAAGTGAAAATTGATATGTTAAATAAATATTTAATTACTTTAGTTTGAAAATAATTTTGAGAGAGTCAATAAAAAATTTGAAAATAAATATGTTGAAATTAAAAATGTACGTTTAACCCTTATAGTTTCAATAGACATATTTGATATTATATTAAATTTTATATTTACGTACATTTTTTTCAATCTTACATTATATGCATCATCGTGAGACACACTTATTTGATCTGATAAGCTGAAACACAAAACTAACATGCATATAAATTTGAGTCTAATAAGTGATACTTAGATAGACTATATGATATGTAATCTTCACCATTACATTGAGTCTATCAAGAAAAATTCCATTTAAACTATTTTGGACACTACTTTTATCACTTATGTACAAATAAAATGTAGCCTTCCTTTTTGAAATTATTTTCAAATTACAAACATCATAAAAATGTGCCAATTAACTCATTAAGTAAAAAATATATTCTTTGAAATGTCCTGTTCAAAGAAGGACCTATACTTATGTTATTTTTCTTTAATCCTTCATCAATATCAAAAATTGACTATAAAAAGAGTGTGTAAGAGATAAAAAAATAAAGTAGAAGAAAACACAAATCATTTCCAACATTAATTGAAAAATGTAAAAAGAAAAATTACTTTAGTACTTTATAAAAGTACTCATGAAACTCAACACACATGCTTCCGAGAAAAGACCCCTATCCCTGAAAAAATATGAAAAAACTTACTTTAATACTTTCAATAAATAATAGTTAGATGCAACAAAACATATTCTTCTTTTAAAAACTACGGATTACAAAATCAAAATAAAAAGAAGATAAATTGTTGTTGTTGCTTTTTTTTTTCTCAAAGTGCCTTTTCTTGTTTAGTGATAGATATAGAAAAAATAGATATACAAAATAGTAGACACACTTAATGATTGAAAAAAAGAGTCTAAAATTACCCTAAAAGGAACACATATTATCAGAAAATATATTAAAATTAGAAATTTGCTAGCCTAGATTATATATACATATAATAATAGGAAAGTAATATTGCCTCGGTATTGTAAACGTAAAAATGCAAATATATATTCAGAGCATTTCACTATCTCTTGCACTGAACGAACATCGAATTTAAACAATTGCAAATAGGAATTGAGATATCTTACAAGAATAATTCTACATCAAGAACTCCTAATACAACAAGACCCTAACATTCAAATTTAAACATTTTTTTAAAAAAAATTGTAGAATTCTAAACTTAGTATAATCTTCTCCAATACCACTTATAAAAATTAATTAAATCTTTATTAAGATTTTGAATAACTGAATCATTTTCAATTATTTATAAATGGTGTACTTGTTAAAGACATCATTTACGACAATAATCTAATCTCACGATCATATAAATTTTGGATGGAAGAAAAACACCAAAATCAAATGTGTTTAATGTAATTTATTATGCAATTATATGAATATTAGATTCATTAGACCCTCCACACAAATTTATCGGGATTGACCGTATAAACATACTACTTTTATTTATTTATTGTATCTTGAATAATATAAAGTTTTCTATTTTTATCTTTTTTATTTATATTTTATAATAAATACATATTAGTTATTTTATTTTCAACTTAATAGTGTATATTAATAAAATATAGATAGTAATTAAGATATAACTGATAAAATTAATATTATTTTAAACTTTAAGAGTAATAGACAAATAAAAACAGTTTTCTTAAAGAAAATCGAAATGTAAAAAGAAAGAAATTAATTAACATTTAATTTTGGCTAATGGGATGGGATAAAACAAGTCCATGTAACTTTTATTATAATTTGGTAAGTCTTTTTCATTCATTAATCTAATAAAAAACAGTTCAAAAAGGTTAAAATAACTTTCTAATGTCCAAAAAAAATAGAATCCGGAGATTCTTTATTTCAAATATTAATAATAAATAAAATTAGATTTCTAATCCGTCACTTGTGATATGTGCATAAAATGCAGCATCGTTTGAATAACGGCTCTGTTATGAGTGTGTTACGAAAGCTCGCTAGCAGAAGCCTTTGACTGAACAAGAACCAACACGTTCGGATCTGTTCCAATTTCATCCAAGAAGGAGGAAAAAAGAAGAGATGGTGGGACCAACAAGACCCCAGTTCGTACTGTTTGGTTCTTCCATTGTTCAGTTCAGCTATTCCCAGCAAGGTTGGGGCGCTGCTCTTGCTCACTTGTATGCTCGTAAGGTATGTGTGCATGTACCCTTTCTTATACTCCTTTCTGTGAGGGAGTGAAACTGTGAAAGACCATGACTTTAGACTTGTGATGTGTGAGTATGAATTTTTAAATTCTGAAGTTCTTCTACGTAACTGATTTAACAAAGAGGGTACAATGAATGAGTCCGTTTATAAATACCCTTTTTCTTTAATCCAACAAGAAGCCTTTAAAGATTAAATCTTTGAGAGCATATCAGCAGAACGGACAATATCTGACTTGTAAGTCTAATGATGTACTAAGTTATGGGGATATGTAAATAGAATTGTTCTTGGTCTTTGGATAACTTTTAGATGCATGTGACATGATTTTGGGTGTTTTTGCAACTGCGTTCACGCTGAACTCTTGTTTGTGCATCGGAAACTGTAAAACTTTTGATAAAAGGTTAGTCTAGCAAATTTAGAGTTTAGGATTTAAGTTTAGAGTTTTAATAGATCTCACTGAGTGAAAGTTGGGGTATTCTGTTTCCGTTCTTGCTTCTGTTTTTATTTGATCGCAGAAGCGTGGCATTTGGCAAATGAATTCATGCTGTCACATTTTCACGCACTCAATATATTTATTTATAATATTATGATGAAGATTAGATGGCTGACATTTCAGATATGTGTTTTTTTAAGTTAATTGAGCCCAATCTTCATGTGACATTTCTGAAAAATTGAATGAGTTGAAAAGTGGATGCAGAGAATCTGGATCCTGGGAATTGGTTTGTCTAGAGTACGGTTTTCATGTATTGACCTGGCGGATGAATAATTTTCTGTGTTCTGTGTTCTATTATGGTTTTCCGTGGAGGTGGATGGATGAGCTGTTTTTGTAATTTCTGGCTACTGGATGAGACTATGTTGAGAATTGCGTATTTTGGTTGGCATTTCCTTGGATAAACGTAAAGGGGTTATGTTTTATTTATGAGACCAAGATTTCTAGCAGTGTGATTGGTTCTTATTTGGGCAAAGAAAAGTGTTATTACCAATAAAAATTGGGTGATGTGAAAATGTGGCATACAGTGCAGCTTCTTTTAAAGTCAAGAAATCTTTAAATGAATGGATAAACCTGAACTGTTGATGATTAATTTGCTGCCAGAAAATCACTATTGAGGAAATTTTATGTTGGTCCTACTTTACCCACCACCCAACAATCATTTATTGTTTCAGTGCAAGGCCTTGGTATCATTAGAATAATATCTAACTACAGACCAAAAAGACTTATATCAAATAGACTAACATGAGATCACAGCATATAAAATGTCTCAATTTGTTTAAATTTCAGACAGTAATTGAATGAAATAATTGCTTGTATTGTATAAGCCTTTGGGGTACACACTGGATGGTCAATGAATTTAACTTTATGACATAGGCTGATGTAATTGTGCGAGGATACTCTGGTTGGAATTCAAGGCGTGCTGTGCAAGTTCTGGATGAAATTTTTCCAAAGGTATTAACAATTTGAGTGTTACCCTCAACACCACACACCCCTCTGTTGATTCACATTTCCTCTTCTTTCTTCATCTTCAACTTGAATCTTTTGTCCTTCCATCATGAAATGCTTATTCTATTTGTGGTCATTGAGAAACAAAATGGCACCTTGGAAACGTAGAAAGTGAGTAGGAGTGGCACAGAATGATGTGAAGAATCTCAAGATATCCTCAAGTTTTCTTCTAAATGAATCTTGGCACATGTTAGGAAGATTATTCTGAATTTTACAATATCTAAAGTACTAAAATGAACTACTCAATTATCAGAATTTTATAGCATCTTTTCTATGCTTCTGATCTATCATCTTCTTTAACTTAGAATGCCACTGAGCAACCATCATTGGTTATTGTGTACTTTGGTGGTAATGATTCTCTTCTTCCTCATCCAAGTGGCCTTGGTCAACATGTACCTCTCCAAGAATATATAGAAAATATGAGAAAGATCGGTACCCATCTGAAGGTAAAACAACACATTTCTTATTTCTTATTACTATATGAATGAAACCCTTCACCACCCTTCAAGTATTTTTTACAGAATCTTCATCTTTTTACCTTTTAGTTATTACTGCCATGTTTGACACAAATCCTTGTGATTGCCAGAGCCTTTCACAGAAGACTCGCATTATATTTCTCAGTGCACCTCCTGTTAATGAGGCACACCTTTATGGAGACAGGTTTTGACTTCAATCTTACTGCTATTTCATTTTTATAAATTCACAAAAGATGAAAGGCAGAGAACTATATGCAAGTGATTTCTTCACTTAGGTCAAGACTAATTATATCATGACAAATATACCCATATTAAGGGAAGCCAAAGAATTGGTCCATAGAAGTAATGAACTAGATTTGATTTATATAAACCAGTTAAAATATAGGTTCTTGTCCACTCTTTTTTTTTATTACAAAAAATAATGAATATAATTAAAAAGTTTGATATAACTATTATCATAATGAAAATTCTTCATCAAAACATAAAGAATACAATTATGCACAAGGAGAGAAAAGGGCACAAGGTAAAAGAACAGTTAAAAAACCAGTCTGCATTACTAATTGTTATAGATAAAACCTGTGGTCAAAAGGTTATATAGCTAGCATTTGCAAGTTCAGAAGATTTCCTCGAGCATTTAACATTCTTATTTCCTTTGTGTGTGTTTTTTTTCTTTTTTGGAATTTATATTTAAATTAGACTCTGATGAGCAAAATTTGGACTTTAAACTAGTGTGCTACCGGGGCAGCAATTAAGGACAAACGAATCTTGTCGAATATATTCAGAAGCATGTTTGGAGCTTTGCCGTGAGATGAATATCAATGCCATTGATCTGTGGTCTGTACTCCAGAAAAGGGATGACTGGAGAGATGTTTGCTTCATGTAAGTATGCATTCTTAGTCATTAGTCATTAGTCACATGCTTCTTAAATTGAGAAAGGTTCACATCTTCCTATTCTTCATTCTGTTAGAGTAGTTCATTGTCACATGCATAATTTAGAAGATTCAAATGTTCTTATCATTCATTTTGTTGAGTGATGTTTGATAGGAAGGATGGAGTTCATCTTGGTGCTGAGGGGAGCAATATAGTTGCAAAAGAGATATTGAAGGTGATCAAAGAAGCAGACTGGGAACCAAGCCTGCAGTGGAGGTCAATGCCAAGTGAATATGGAGAAGATTCACCTTTTGATCCAATTGGCCCTGATGGAACCACTGTGAATGTCTCCAACTCGACCTTCCTTGAAGCTATGCTATGGGACTAAAGTTGTTTGTCTATGAAAATTACAGAGATGCCCCATTTCTTAGAATCCAATGCTTGAAGCAATATTACAGAGATTCCTGCATCATTTATCACTGGATTTTCTATTTGAGTGCGGATGAAATGGTGACTATAATTGCACTTTGATTGAGCCAATTGCCTACTTGTGTTGTTTCCACCATTTTATGGATTTTCTCTTTAACGATGGTTTTTCCCTAAATGGATTGGTGGAAGCATCACAGTAACAAAACTCACATGATCAAATCATTCAATTGTGGACCTGCACCTGTATATGACAAAAAGATCGTTTTGTGCTACTTAGGTAAGGCTTATACTTCTTAAATCACATTAAAATTGGTAAATTTCTTAAGGGGGGGAAACCAGTAAAAATGACAGCTGAAGTTTTTTTGGCAGTGAAAAGTCGGAGAAAAGAAGTATTCCAAATCAATTGCGTGGTTGGTTGATTTATAACATGTCGATGTTGTTAGACTATTAGTAGCTTATTAGTAGCTAGTTTATCTATCTTTCAATTGCTTAGGTGTATCTGTTTTATATACACTCTTTTCTCTTTGTATCACAGTGAAGTTTAGGAATACAATAGAATGTTTTCTCTTTCTTCTCTTTCTTCTTACATGGTATCAGAACCACACATTTTTTCCCTCTCTTTCATGATCTCCTGTAAGTCTTCCTTTTTCTCTACTTCTGATATTTTTACCCACCATATGGCTATGCCACCGCCATCGCCGCATCTCCACCATTTCAAAACTCCTATTTCTTTAAAGCTTGACGACGAGAACTTTCTCGTGTGGAAACAGTATGCCCTAGTTACGCTTCATGGTCTTGATTTCACACACTTCTTAAGGTGATTCCATTCCTCCACACTTTCTGCCAAATGAAAATCAAGAAATGATGGTTAATATTGTTTACCTTCATCATCACAAATAAGATCAAATATTGGTCGCATGGCTTCTTGCATCTATGTCCTCTACAATCCTAATTAAGATGGTCGACCTTGATTCTTTGCGGAGATCTGGCAACATCTTACCACTTACTATGTTTCTCATACTCGTGCCATGGTCAAGAAGTTGTGTCTTTTTCTCAAAACATCAAAGAACAAACATTCCATCTCCAAGTACATCCTCGATATCAAGAAAATGATAGGTTCACTCGTTGTTGGTGGTGTTCCCGTTTCTTGAATTGAGCATGTTGATGCCATTTTAGATGGTTTGTCGAAAGACTACGATGGCTTTATTACCTCCATTTTTTCTCACATTGATCATTACAGCGTGGATGAGCTTGAAGCTCTTATGCTTGCCCAAGAAGAAAGGTTCAAGAAGCACAGGCTAGCTCAATCCTCTATTCTTCATGTTAACACCATTTCTACTATATGGCCTTTCAACAATCCTGTCAAATGAACACATAAATCCAGTTATAACAACTTTCATGGTGGATGTTTTTCCAATCACTCTGTTTTTTTCCCTCCTCACAATCGCTTTGCTAGATCCAGAACAAACTTTCGCCCACCTTCAAATCAATTCTCTCCTTAGCAAACTGTCAAACACTTCTGTCAAATATGTCATAAAATTGGGCATACGGCTGATATGTGCTGGCACATGTATGATCCACCTTCCACACATTCTTTCAATGCTAACATGACTCAATATGCACCTTCAGCTGATCAAGATTCCACACCCTCCATTCTTGGTGCACCTTCAACCATTGAGGATTCTTTATGGTACCCCAATAGTGGAGCTACCCATCATGTAACCAATGATTCCAATATCTTCACCAATAAGCAAATTCATCATGGTGGTGAAAACTTAAAACTAAGTAATGATCAAGGTGTGGAATTTTTACACATTGGTTTTGCACACTATATTGTCTCACACACGAATACAATATTTGTCCTTCGTAACCTTCTTCATGTCCCTAAGATAACTAAGAGTCCAATTAGTGTTTCTCAATTTGCAAGAGATAATCACGTCTATTTTGAATTCCTTGCTAACACTTGTTATGTTAAACATCAGGAAACTCATCAAATTTTACTCCAAGGAAAAGTTAAAGAATGTCTTTATGTGTTTCCTCCTTCCAATGACTCTCATGTTTACACTGTTAATCATGTTGCTTATAAACCTAAATCTCCCACGTTACAACTATGGCATAATAGACTTGGTCACTCTAATTTTTCTATTGTTAAATGTATTTTGAGTGCATGTAAGGTTTCATACAAAACTCAAACACAATTTTGTAATGCTTGTTTATGTGGAAAGTTCATCAACTTCCGTTTCAAAATTCTAAAACTCACTACACTACAACATTATAATTAGTATACATTGATATCTAGGGTGCCTCTTCGATTTGTGCTTCCAATGGTGCAAGTTATTACATATCTTTGATGGATGCATATACTAAATATACTTGATTTTTTCTTCTACATAATAAGTCACAAACACTAACTGCTATTACTCGTTTTAATATTTTTGTTGAAACACAAACTGGTTACAAACTTAAAGTTACCGACAACACAAAAGAATTTCTATGTTTCAAACGTTTCACTCATGACTTTGGCATCTATCACCATTCATTTTCCCCGCATACTCATGAATAGAATGGTTCAATTGAATGTAAGCATCGTCATATAACTGAAATGGGATTAACTTTGCTTGTCTCTACTTCTTTACCCATTCGGTTTTGTGGTGAAGCATTTACTATTGTCATGCATATTATCAATGTTTTACCTTCTCCTATTATTCATAATAAGTCACCTCATGAAATGCTTTTTAATACTATTCCTGATTATGCAAAATTCAAAATCTTTGGTTGTGTTTGTTTTTTGTTGCTTCGACCACACAATAAACACAAGTTTGATTTCAGGTTGTCTTGTTGTCTTTTCCTTGGTTACAACTTATACAATGTTCTTGCCAGTTGACTTGCTCGTTTGTTGACTATGGTGACAAGCTCTAGCTTAATATGTCTCTTTAGGAATTTGTCTTATCTCTTGTAGCTCTGGAACGTAGCTCCGTTGAAATAGAGGGGGCCCTACCTGTTGATTGCACTTCGACGATCAAGTCAGTAAGGGCTTACTACAATTTAAAAAGTATTCAATTTCAGTCTTAGAAACAACGTACCTTTGTCTCAAGCCCATTTTATAGCTTATCTTTTGTAACAACTTTCCCTCAGGAGAATCTAATCTCAATTGAAAGCATACTCAATGGGAAAACATTTTGTTTAGGGGCGCCCTCTCTAGATGCAGTAACAAAAAGGAATCTTATCTCTAAGGAGTGCATAAAATAATAATAGAACAACCACCTGCCAGCAAGGCACCAACTTATGCACCAAAATCAGGGGATATTCTGCTTACAGGGGCACCCTACTCATGAAGCAACATTATCTTTTATCATGCATGCAACTTAGCCCCTATGTGCCCTAGATCACACGTACTTAAGCTAAAGCAACATTTACTTAACCTAGACACCATATGTGTTATGCGTACCCCTAGGTTCAAAAATACCCTTTAGCAGTGGTCATATAAAGGTTAACTTATGCCACAATGGGTTTACTAACCAAATTGGGCCCAATCACATGCCCCACTATACTGGCCCAACAACTAAGCTGACCTTCCTGTGCCATGCTCCGAGATCTGACCACCGAGTACTGAGCCCTGAGTGCTTTGTCCACTACACAAGCCCCTCAGGCTTGAGCTGAGCTTGCTTTAGCAAAGAGACTATCTACATGCGCTGGTGGCTTACGTGTCATTCTCACAATGGGCAGGTGTGGCACAACGCACGAAGTGTTTCTGACGTGACATCTCAACATACTTAATCTCATACGCACACGTGGCATCCTCATCAGCGGTGGAAAGGCGTTGCCGCTTGCCATTCCTACATTTGTTTAAGTTAACGTTCAAAAACCTTCTCCACTCATTGTTTCATTTCTCTTATACTTGTGAACCCTTCGCGCCTCTCTCAGACTCACTACGCCTCCTTCACGAACCTGAGAAATCTCCTCTTCCTCAATCGCTCCCTGAAACAAGGTATTTCCCCTTGTTCAACCCATTACTCATGTACTTGCATGATCATCTGTTCGGAATATTTGTTGCGATCACATTGCCTGAGTTGGGTCTGTTCTGGATTTATTCTTTTCTACTTATGTTCGTCGTTATTTCTGCTGGTTATATGGTTTCACTTGAATCTGAAATGCGTCGTTGCATGTGGTTTACTTTGCCTGAATGTGTGTTTGTATTTGCTTGTGTTTATACTTTTAGATAATCTTGCAATGGATTACAAAGCTCTGTATCCCTGGGCACCCCAGAATCTGTTAGAAGAATTTTCCATATACACTTCTCGTGAAAAAATAGTGGCCCTTAGGAAAAGCGAATGTCAAAACAAGTGTCATTTTGGTAGAGAACGATAGAGCTCTTAGGATAATCCCGTGTAGAGAGGATGAGCCTGTTTGTTGCGATGAGTCCTCTGACCTTTAGAGTCCCTTTTTTTTATTTTTATGCCATCATCTTCAAAAAGATTCTTCTTCGTTTACCTTTGTTCAATTTTGAAAAAAAAAACTCCTCACCGAGATCAACGTGGCCCCTGCCCAGCTACATCCAAATAGCTGGCCATTTGTTTGGGGTTTTCAATTCTTTGCACACAGTTTGTTATTTTTCCATCTGTGGAAGTCTTCCTATATTTCTTTGAGGGCAAACACCTAGGCCGCCAACTCTAGGTTTCCTTTAATGGGGTGGCTGGGAGAGCATTGTTATAGCTCTTTCAGCAGTCTTACAAAGGCTTCAAAGGTAAATTCTTGAAGATACATTGCAACAAGAAGGACTCAACTTCTTCTAGATGGGTTTCCTTTATACTAGACCAAGAAGCCTAACTTCCAGAGTGCTCGGTGCCTGGAAGACATGCCTCAGCGTGAGCAGGAGGTCTGCCACTTCTTTTCGAGCTTAAAGGTGTTCTTTAATACCGCCACCCTCATAAGCAAAGAGTTCTCCCCATGGGGCTAAAGGCTTACATTGGTACTTCTCATTCTATATTCTCAATAATGCTGACTTTATTATAGTTGTTAAATTCCTTTTGTCTTCTTTGTTGACAACATGTTGGCCTGAATTAACTAGAAGGATTTGGCAGAGAGGGCCAAAAAGATGAAGGCAACGACTCAGCCCTAATCCCTAGATCTTAAGCTCAAGGTTCCTACTGTAGCAGCTCTAACCCCTACTGAGGATGACGAGGAGATCTTCTTTGGGATAGTCTTCAAAAGGAGAAGGAAGACACCCACTGCCCCAACTGAGCATTCTGAATCAGATGGGCGCGCTTCCTCCTACCATGCTCCTCTGCCAAGTCCAACCTCGCCGCGTGATACGAGGATGGTGCTAGAAGATTAGGATACCAGCTCCTAGGGAGAGGGACTATGGTACCAAAGTCTAGACATCCCATCCTTTCTCGAGAAGGCCCTCTTGCCCAACAAGGCGAATGAGAAGTTGGTATGCCTAGAGGTGGATTGTCTAGTCCAGGAGACCATGAGACAAATGGGGTAGACTCTTGCTGCGAATTGCTTGGTCATCACCAAGTTAAAAGAATTGCAAAGGTTGGCCGACCAAAAGTCCCAAGAGGTAGCTGAACTTCACCAGAAAGTGGAGATCCTTCAAGAAGAAACGGTCAAGCTTCAGGACGAGCTCCAATGATCGAAACAAGAAGCTGAGGCCCTCCAAAAAGAAAAAAAATAGAAAGAAGGTGGATGGATGGGTTTCAGGTCCTTGTTTTAACGAGAAGTTACGAAAATTAATTTTTATTTAACAATTTTCTTATAGTGTAAAAATTGAGAATATTATATACACCTATAATGAATATAAGAGATTCAAACTATTTATAATAAAGATGTAACAATTTTTACTATCATTGATCATATATGGTAGTATTAAAATATTATGCTTAACACACTATTAATAAGACATTCTTTCCATCAATATTTAGAATGAAATTATATTACATTTATTTCAAGAATATGGAATGATACATACTCATTTCTATATATTTTTATTTCTCTCATTTAAGGAATCACACTCTCTTATTCGGTTCCTCATGAACAACATTCCACAACTCCTTACCTTAATGTGATGTCTCCACCAAAACCAACTATGATTGATAAACAACATTTGTTTTCCTAAATTTCAATGATTTGATGACAAAATTATTTAAAATTAATGTTTATCATCTATATTCTATGTTTACATACAATTCTTTTGTTAAGGGTAATTTCATATTAAGGGCATCAGTTATACAATTCTATATCCAATATTTAGTGCCTACATACATATGAGTCCATAAAATTCATAAAAAAAATAAAATCATGATGATATCAAACAACAACATCTATCTAAAAAATTCCTAATCATTCCACTTTAGTTTGACTTCACTTTACCATGACAAAAATTATGCTACCATTAAACGATTTCTTCACTCCATTATAGCATGAATTACCCTACTTTGTAATTTTTTTCAACGAATCTCATTATTCAGGTAAAAAGGGGCAAACTTACCCCACTTTGGTAAAAAAATTCATAATTTCCACCTAAAAAAAATCATCCCAAAAATTCAAGACTTAACAAACATCATTCTTATTATGATATTCGACACTATTTCCAAAAAAATATAATATAATTTTTATATATTTAAATATTTAAATATGTTTTAATTAATTAAATCTTAACTATCCTTCAAAATTAATTGTAATACTTAATATAATGCTAATACTTTCTTTTTAATTGTATATTTATGATATTATTTTTATACCACCTAAATATTTATAAAATAATTAATATATATTGTATTATTATTATTATTTTAATTTAATATATATTTTCATAATATAACTATTTTTTTAAATAGATATCAATTATATAATTAATTAATTATTTTAATATTATGTTAATATAAATATTTAAAAATTAAATTTTTATTTAAAATAGGATTTTTTAAATTTTGATTTAAATTATTATATAATTAATTAAAAAATTAATAATAATATTTATAAATTAAAATTAAACTTACATTTTTTATATTAATATAATATAAAAATGTGAAAAGTAGAAAAAACACATGAAAATAATTTTGAACTGTATTTTAGTTAAATTAAATATTTTATTTTACAAATATATTTTGATAAGAAATATTCAGACGATAGTTTTGTTCATTGAGTTATCAAACTGTAGTTTTTGCATTTGATTGATTACAACATATTCAATTTTAGAACACAATTGAAACACATAAGATATTTTTAATACATCCTCATAATAATTCTCATTCCCATCATGTCAGTGCAGACCAAAACATATAATGTAAAGGAGATAAAGAAGAAAAAAATACACAACATTTTATACTGGTTTGTTTGTCGCAACAAACTACAACCAATTCTAAATCAATAAACTGAAATTTATTAGGCAGATTAATGTTGTGAAGTACATTTCGAATATTATTTGGGTCCATAGATACTCTTAGCTAATTTCTTGAACATTTTTGGGCTCGTACTCACTCCTAGTTAATTCTTTGAGTATTTTTTCCACAAATTGTTTTAATGAGTATTCTTTCAGCTTGTAGTCACCCATGACTAACCCCGTTGAGTATTCTTTTCCAAGCCACTCCTGGCTCAACGAGTATTCTTTGGACTCCAAGTCATTATTTGTTAGTCCCTTGAGTATTATTTCCCAAGTCACTCCTAGCTCAACGAGTTTTCCTTGGGCTTTTAGTCACTCGTGATTACTCCCTTGGGTATTCTTTCCCAAGCGACTCCTGAATCAACGAGTATTCTTTGACTTTTAGTCACTCATGATTACTCCCTTGAGTATTCTTTCCCAAGTCACTCCTGGCTCAACGAGTATTCTTTGGGCTTTTATTCACTCCTGACTACTCCCTTGAGTATTCTTTTCCAAGTCACTCCTTGTTCAATGTGTATTCTTTGGGCTCCTAATCACTCCTAACTATCCCCTTCAATATATTTCCCAAGCCACTCTTGGTTCAAGTAGGAAGGATATGTGTTTGTATGATCAACAAACCATTGAATGTGCATACTAGGAAGTGTTTGCATCTTTTGATGGTACAAGGTTTAAAAGTTCTTACCTAGTTTAGATAATTGAGTTGGTTCTCTAGGGAAGGATTATGTCTTTCAAAGAATACAAGGTTTGAGCACTCTTTCCTAGTTGACTACATGAACACTCACAATGTTCTTCTTTGAAGCTTTGTATGGCACATAAAATTTGAGCAACATTTCAATATGGTGCAATCTTAGCTTTGTGCTCGTCTTCTTGATGAAAGATTTTATATAGGTGCTGGAAAAAAGATAGTCATTGCAAAAATGTTTATAATCATTGAGCAGCTTCAGCTCACTTGAATTTGAGCAATATAGCATTTTACAACAACACTTGTACTATGTTGTTGTTCTTCTTGATGAAATATTTTATATAGGTGTTAGAAAAAAGATAGTCATTGCAAAAATGTTTATAATCATTGAGCAGCTTCAGCTCACTTGAATTTGAGCAACATAGCATCTTGATGAAAGAAGAACACTCACAATGTTCTTCTTTGAAGCTTTGTATGGCACATAAAATTTGAGCAACATTTCAATATGGTGCAATCTTAGCTTTGTGCTCTTCTTCTTAATGAAAGATTTTATATAGGTGTTGGAAAAAAGATAGTCATTGCAAAAATGTTTATAATTATTAAGTAGCTTCAGCTCACTTGAATTTTCTACTACGTCTACTGAGTTCGATAGTGAACTATACATTAATTGTACTTCATGCAACTTTAAATACTCTTCTTATGTATACAACATCCTTGACCGTTGATAGTACTCATCTCCCTAGGTAACATAGCATTTTGCATCAACACATGGTAAAAGTGCATACCATACAAGATAGATAATTGAGTGAGTGTTGCAAAACTCTTTATGAAGGAAGTTATTGAAAAAAGAAGTTTTAGCTCGCATTTCAGAAGATCTTGATGTTGATATGTACTTGAAATCGAATAAATCTCTTCTAAAGACAAAATGCAATAGACATTTCCTACAACATAGCATAAACATACAAATGTATCGTCAGTTAAATGCAACACTTACATTTTTCATACATTTTGCATGATACGTTTTTTTTATCGGCAATAAAAAATCAATAAATGTGAACCACTTTAGGGGTGGTTCAACCCGTATACAAAAAAAAAACTCAAACCCTAAATCTCCTCCACCCAAATCCAAACCGCTCCACTAGACTCCTAAAAACAACTCACCTAACTGGACCTATAGAACCCACCTATCGAAAAAAAAAACATCAACAAACCATCCTCATACAGACTAAAGGGTCAAGACACCAGTCAAAAAAGGAGAAAAGCATAGAATGAGACTTGACAGTGACCCACGACCAAGCCTTTAATTGAACCAAGGCAAAAACTTCTGAAACATCAGCCACTCCCCTATTAAAAATTACATTGTTCTTATGCTTCCACAACTCTCTTACTATTGCAATCCAAACCGCTCCTCACACATCAACTGGAGCATTATTGAGCCTGAACTGGGAAAAATTCAACAAAGGAACGTTGTGAGACACGAACTGCACACCAATCCACTCAAAGCAATGACTCCAAACTAGCCAAGCAAATCTACACTCGAAAAACAAATGTCAACAGGACTCCTCCTCCACCCCACAGAAACTACACAAAGGACTATCTACCACAATCTCACGCTTTTCCAAATTGACCCGAGTGGCTGTCTTATTCTCCAGCACCCTCCAAGCAGTATCGAGTGCAAAAGGTTGCACTTTACACCTCCAAAACTACTTAAATATTGTGGTATCCTCCCCTTCCCAATCCCCCCTAAGACGATTATAAGTAGAATTAACTATATAAGATACTACCTCCCCACCCTTCCAAATCCAACTATCCTCCTTATCCAAGTCAAAACTCAACCCTTGAATTACCTGGAAAAATTGACACACCGATTGTTTTTTCTCATTCAAATAAACTCCTTCTTCAGACGAAATTCCAAACCCATACACCATTATTCCAAACTCCTACAACCTCGAAAAACATTCTTCAAAGCATCACAACCCTCCCAGTTATCCTCCCAAAAAGAGAATTTCTTCGTGAATCCTCTCTTCCACTTAAAAACATCTTCAAAATTTTGACTCCAAACCTCTTTCAAATTTTGCATGATACGTACATTGCAAATAAAAGTACAATGTTGTTCCATTGACATGCAAGACAAGTTACCATAGTTCAGTCCATCTGAATGGTCAATTTAATCCATTCCAACAATAATCAGTGCACAAGATAATTGATTTCTTTGATGGAATCATATTTGCAATGGTCTGTTGTACAAATTATAAATCCAAAAGACATTGACCCATATTCTTTAGCAGAATGCTACCATTACCTTAATTCCTTAAGCATAGCGTCAACCCACACTACAAGAAAATGATTAAATGGCAACTAATTTAGAAACAAAAAAAAAGTAGTTTCTATAGTAACTAATTTAGATACCAATTTATAAACTAAAAATTATTAGTTACTAAAATGGTATCTATTATTAATAAAAATTATAATAAAACTAGATACTACATTTTTGGTAGCTAATAATAAATAAATAAAAAGAATAAAATTAGAGACCATTTTTTTAGTCTCTTTGTTAAGATGTAATTGGAAAGCAATTTTTAAGTCACTTTTAATCTATTTTAGAAACTAATTTTTTTTTTATAAAAATAAAAAATTAAAAACTAATTTTTTAGTTTCTAATCATCACATAATTAGATACTTAAAGTTTTTAGTCACTACTATTTAAATTTAGATACTAATTTTAGAGTAATTAAATTTTATAAAATTAATTATTTTTTTAATTTGAGCAAATTGGGTGCAGGAGGTAAAATTAATTATTTTTTAAATTTTTTTTAACTTGAGCAAATTGGTTGCAGGGTAAAATTAATTTATCTTTCTCTCTATAGCTTTTTCTTCTCATCTCTCAATCTCCACAACACACTCTCCAACTGGTGGCGGCGACGCATCCACGACGGCGACGCTCCCCGACGGCGACTCACCCGCGAGTGCAGTGCATCCTGCGACAGCAGCGCGCGACGACAGCGCATCTCGCGACAGCAACGCACGACGGCAACAGAGTAGTATGCTTCTCCTTGTCTCATTTTGTGCTCTATTCTTACTCTGTTTTTTATTTTTTGTGCTTGCTCATCCTTATAGATTTTAGGTCATTGTAGTAGAGTGTGATGTTTTTCCTTGTCTCAAATTTAACAATTATATTCCAATGTGGAGTTTCAACATTTGATTTTCCCATAGACTCTTTGAATGGTCCTCCTACACATTTTTATTACCATTTCAGAAATTCAAAACTTAGCAATTCTTTTTAATTTTCTCAGATTGCGTAAATACTTAATTTATAACTTCTCAACTATAAACTGATAACAAAGTTGATAGTTTTTTTTAATCTATGTATAGATTCCTTATAAGATAATAATGTTAGTTTTATATGAGTTGATAGTTTTTTTAATCTATGTATAGAATCCTTATAACATAATAGTGTTAGTTTTTTTTTTTAATAGAGTATTCCCTGCTGTGTGGTATAAAATGCAAATCAATCCATTAATTTATTCACAAAAGTCTCCATCACTCTTAAATTTATGCATCTTGAACACATTAATAAGATATCCATTTGTATGAAATTGGCCTTATAATCTTGCACACACTTTTTGATTTTATAAACAATACATATGATGTTTCTATTCCAATCTTTGACGCCACATAATGAGTATCTTCTAGCATTATTTAATTCACGAGATCGAATGTGGTCTAGTTCCAGACCTATAGGATTGTTACATATAATATTGAATGACTGAGTATTAAAAGTCATAAGATTAGAACGTCTTATGACTTGGGATAACCTAATTTTTTATGAGTTTCCTTTCTACTTATTGGATTTAGGATTTTAATTGGATATCCTCTTTGTTATCAATCCTTTTGAAGAATATGATTTGTTTAGCACTACCATCTGCATGAAGTTGAAAATTAAACAAGAACCTCCCAAGATAACTTAATTTCTTCTATGTGTTGAGATGGATTTGTTTAGAAGTCTTATATTTATTCATAGGCTTTATATATGAAACTGTTTTGTTGAATGTCTACGTAGCTAATATGTGTGTGGTAGGTGAGTAAATAGGTTGAATTCTTTTAGTCCAAGACTAGTACCTGTGGGGCTGCAAGTTTCTCCTGTTCTTCCGGCAAAAAAAAAAGGTTAGACATTTTTTATTTTAGTCATTGTATGTTCATAGTTTAGGGAATATTTTATTGTTCTCAAATAAATTAAATAGTGATAGATTATAAGACTTTCTTTTATAGTTGAATGATGCATTGTGTTATACGACAGATTATGGATATTCGTCAAAATCGATATTGGATGTATGATAGATTTATGTATGATAGAAAGGGATATAAAGACGCATTTTTAAAAGGAGTAGATGAATTTGTGTCCTATGCATGTGCAGAAACAAATTTGTCAAATGGAAAAATAAGATGTCCTTGTTCTAAGTGCAAAAATCTAAGGTTCTTCCATTTTGAAGAAGTTAAAGTTCATCTTTATAAGAAATGATTCATTTCCTGAATATTGGTATTGGACATGTCATGGAGAAAGTGACCCAAACATATGCATAGATACTAGTCTTGAGATTTTCAGTACACAAGAAGGATACCTCAATAGATTTGAGAGCATGGTTTATGATGTTGCTGGTCTAGAGTATGAAATAGATCATGATCAAGAAATGGATGACTCTCCAAGTATGAATGAGACTCCAAACATAGAAGCCCACAGGTTTTACGAACTATTAGATGCAGCCCAAAAACCATTATGGCCCGGATGTAATAATCACACTGAATTATCTTTTGCTGTTAGATTTTTGACAATTAAATCAGAGGGGAACATGTTTCAAAGATCTTGTGATCAAACATTAGCCCTTATGAAAGGGACACATCCTATTAGTAATCTTATTCCTAAAGATTTCTATAGGGCCAAAAAGTTAGTCTCAAAACTTGGTTTAACTACAAAAAAAATTGATTGTTGTGTTGATGGTTGTATGTTATTTTACATTGATGAAGAAATGAAGTTAAGAGAATGTAGATTTTGTCACAAACCACGTTTTCAGATACGAGGTGTTGGTAGAGATAAATACAAAGAGGTTCCTGTTAAAAGAATGCATTATTTACCTCTCATTCCTAGGCTTAAGAGATTATATGCCTCCATGAGTTCTGCTCCACATATAAGGTGGCATCATGAAAATACACGAGAACCTGGGGTGTTGTGTCATCCATCTGATGGTGAAGCTTGGAAACATTTTGATAAAATGTATCCTGAATTTGCATCTGAACCAAGAAATGTAAGGTTAGCTTTATGTTCTGATGGTTTTTCACCTTTTAATAATTCGACTCCACCTTATTCTTGTTGGCCGGTAATTATCACCCCTTACAATCTTCCTCCAGAATTATGCATGACTACTCCTTTTATGTTTTTGACATTAATTATCCCTAGGCCACATAGTCCAAAAGGTAAAATTGATGTGTATTTGCAACCATTGATTGATGAGTTAAAACAATTATGGAATGGAGAGTTGACATATGATATTTCAAGAAAACAAAATTTTATGATGAAAGCTACATTAATGTGGACTATTAATGATTTTCCTGCATATGGAATGTTATCGGGTTGGAGTACATCAGGAAGATTAGCATGTCCATACTGTATGAACCAATCAAAAGCTTTTAGATTGAAAAGAGGTGGGAAAATTTCTTGGTTTGATTCTCATCGTCATTTTTTGCCTATGGACCATTCATTCAGAAGAAATAAGGATGCATTTTATAAAAATTGAATTGAAAAGTCTCAACCTCCAAAAATTTTGACTGGGAATGAATTGTGGGAACAAGTTTGTTTTCTCCCAAAAACAACTGAAGTTAGTCCTTGTATTTGTGATGAACATGGTGTGTCTCATAATTGGACAAAACAAAGCATCTTTTGGGAGTTGCCTTATTGGAAAACCAATTTGATAAGACATAATCTTGATGTAATGCATGTAGAGAAAAACGTGTTTGATAATGTCTTCAACACAGTGATGGATATAAAAAATAAGACCAAAGATAATGTTAAGGCGAGAATGAACTTGAAGGAGTATTGTAAGCGAAGAGAACTAGAACTACAAGTTCAACCTAGTGGAAAAGTCTTAAAGCCTAAAGCAAAGTTTGTTTTGTCCAATGAACAAAAAAATATTGTTTACAAATGGATTAGTGAGTTGAAAATGCCAGATGGGTATGCCTCAAATTTTCGTAGATGTGTAAACCTAAATCAGAGGAAGTTGTTTGGAATGAAAAGTCATGATTGTCATGTGTTAATGGAGATGTTATTACCTATTGCTTTTCGTGCACTTCCCCATCAGGTGTGGAATCCTATAGCTGAATTAAGTAAATTTTTTAAGGATTTGTGTTCAACAATTTTGAGAGTGGATGATTTGTTATTAATGGAAAAAAACATCATCATTACTACATGTAAGTTAGAACAAATATTTCCTCCTGGATTTTTCAATTCCATGGAGCATCTACCTATTCATCTACCTTATGAAGCTAGAGTGGGAGGTCCTGTTCAATACCGCTGGATGTATCCATTTGAGAGGTAATTGTTTACTTCATTTAATGTACACAATTGTATATGTTAGTTATAAGTTTAGTAGTTAACAATATGCTTTTGTATAGGTACTTGAATAGGTTGAAACGAATGGTTAAAAACAAATCCCATGTAGAGGGTTCTATTTGTGAGGCATACTTAAGCTTGGAGACTTCTCATTTTTGTTCATATTATTTTGAGTCACATGTCCAATCAATGAGAACTAAAGTTGGTCGAAATGATTTTGGAGGTCAAAATGACACGAGCCAAACAACTTTATCAGTTTTCAATCATGTTGGTCGTCCAGGAGGAACTTGTAAGAGTCATTATTTGAATGAGAAAGAATTAGCTACTGTGCATTTGCATGTCCTGCTGAATTGTGAGGAAGTTCAACCATATATTGAGTAAGTATTTTAATTTTATATCTCATTTATTTATTTTTTTAATAGTTTTAATGGATATAAGAATGTATACAATTACAGACACTTTGTGCAATATTTGGAAGCATCTATTCCAAATATAAGTAGAATTGATATTGATGGGAGAATTGCATCCGAATTTCCATTTTGGTTTCGAACATATGTAAGTATTATACACTTTTCTTTTGAATAGTTTTATTAATTATGAAAAATAATGATTTTGGGATTTTTATTTATAGGTTCATGATAGAAATAACTTAGTACAAAATCAACATTTGCATCACTTGGCATGGGGTCCCCAAAAAAAGGTTCATACTTGGCCCATATACTTTGTCAATGGTTTCAAGTTTCACACGAAAGAATGGAGTATTGGTAAGAAAACAATCAATTGTGGAGTTTGTGTGAAGGATGATAATGAAAAATACTATTATGGTATTATCAAAGAGATTATGCAAGTAGAATACTCAGGAGAACCAACCAAAGGTGGTATTTAACTGTGAGTGGTTTGATAATACCATTAATCATGGTATAAAAGTTCAACCCCAATATGACATTGTAGAGGTTCATTGTCAAATAAGATATTCAAATTTTGATCCTTTCATATTTGCAACAAATGCAATTCAAGTATATTATGTACCTTATCCAGAAAAAATAAAAGAAAAGGTCGATTGGTGGGTGGTTATTAAAACCAAACCAAGATGTACAGTGGATGATCGATATACATTAGAGGTTGCTTATAAAGAGTCAACAACTAACGTTAATATCACAACAAATGAGGAACTACTTGGCCATTTGATGGATGAAGACGAGTATGAGGAAATAGATGAACTAGACACGAGAGTTGTTGAGAATTCGAAAGAAAGTAAGCAAATAGAAGAGGAAGAAGAGGAAGAAGAAGGTTTTTTTGAAAGTGAATTTGAGTATGATTCTGAAGATGATGAAATCTTAAATCAATATAGACTTGATGATTACTTTAATGGTAATAGTGATGATAGTGATGAGTAAATCACTTTCTTTATGATACTGTAAAGGTGAGACTTCATTTGTATTTGTGTTCTATTTTTTCTAATTTTTTCTATTATGTTTTATTGATTTCAACAATTTACTAATTTGTTTTATAATTATTGCAGATGTCAAACAAAAATCATGGTAAAGAAGTTACTTTTTGTGAACATTCGACCAAACAACGTTCAAGACGTCCTTCACAAATTACTTGTGCATCTCGACCAATTGCTTTCCCATCCATTGATTCATCATTTAGAACATCTCAGTTTGCAGCTCAACCTTTGGCACTAGGAGCTTTTAGTTCAAATTCAAAACCAAATGTTAATCAATCATTCAAAACACCTAAGTTTGCAGCTCAACCTTTGGCACCAGGAGCTTCTAATTCAAATTCAAAACCAAATGTTGATCAATCATTCGGAACATCTCAGTTTGCAGCTAATTCAACATCAAATGAAATTAATTCAACACCAGATGGAACTAATTCTACATCAAATGAAACTTTTGCTGCATCAGAGTCACATGGCAATTATGTCAAGTCAGTTTTAAACCTTGATGGGCAAGGGTATGTATATCAATGTAATGATTACTCTTAGAACAACCAAATTAATAATAAACTGTGGAATTATGATAATTTACATGTCATTTTGCAATTTCTTACCTTCACGCCCTGCAGCTAATGGGATTGGAAATATCTTCAAAAGTCATTATACTGAGCCATGGCCATCTTGGAAGAAGATACCAATTAGAACAAGGGACTTGTGGTTTGGAGAGTTTTTGGTTGATTTCATACAATTAACTTTGTTTAATTATTTAGTTTAATTTTATTATCTATGTTAGTCTTACATATAATTAACTTTGTTTCTTTATTAATGCAGAAGAAGTTTTCGATTTGTCCACCGGATCATAGGTGGGCAAGAAATAATTTTGAAATGTGAGGTGCTGTAATCATGAAAAATAATCTAAATAAGGCTCGACAGAGAAAGATTAAGCCAAACTGGATTGGAGATAGTACATGGGATATATTATGTCAGCAATGGGCATCTGAAGAATTCCAAAAAATAAATAAAGTCTCTGGATGTGGAGGTTTTGGAGGGTCTCGTCACACATGTGGCTCTATTAGCACATCTCACCATAAATATAATATGGTAATTTTTTTTCTAACTATTTTCTTTTTATAACATCTCAATATATATATATAATATGGGAAATGTGTGGATTTTATTTTTTCAGACAAAGATGAATGGAATTCCTCCCACTATATTAGAATTGTTTTGTCGCACGCACCAACGACGTAAGGACAACTCTTGGGTGGATAAAAAATCAGAACAAGTAAATGTAATGAATTATTACCTTTTATTTTAGTTGTTTTGTTATATTTTTTGTTTTTTCATTTTCAATGTTAAAGTTATTGTTAGTTTATTGCTGCTGTGTGTTTAAATACATATCTATCTAGAAACCACTGTCACTGCCACGAGACCAATTGCTAAAAGTTCCCATCAGAGCATATACAAATTTAAGTACAAAAACAAAGCAGAAAGAGAACATGAATATTGCTGGCTGAGTCACTGTGAGAGTGTGTGTAATAGAAAGAAAAATTGAGAAATGTATAAAAAAATCTACAAATTCATTATTTTGAAATTTTGGATGAAAAGTAATGTGGTTGAAGTGAAACAGCTTGCGATAAAGCTCAATTTCATGATTTTCAAAAGCTGGGATAGGTTTGTAGAAAAAAGTTGTTAATGTGCTTTCCCTGAAAACTGTTTGAGCTAGAGGCATACACTGCTATAGTGATTAGTCTCTCTCAACCTCTAGGTTCCTAGTCAATCCGACCTGTCCTTCATCATCAAGTTCATCTAGATTTTGCCTCTTAGGTGCATCTTACAAGACAAGGGTATGTATGTATGTTCCTCGTCACTTTTTTATTATTATATTTCAAGGGTAGGTGCATCCATAACTATTATTACAAAACACAACTCAATTATGCAACACTACATTTCGTACGTTGTATCCATATATATATATATAGTTACTGTTGTTGAGAAAATTATGAATTTATTGTACATGGATCTTGGAGGACCGAGTAAAAAGATAATCCCTTTGTTTCTTGTGCAGAAAACATCCTAAATTATTTTGCTAAAGACGGATTTATTTATATCTAGGAAATAAATGCTGACAAAAAAAGAATAGAAAAGTTAGTGAAGGAAAAATTACAGAAGACGGGAATCAAATCAGTGTGTTAGGTTGTTATTGGACATTGGAAAAACCGAGGAACCAGTATGACACCAAACCAAACCATTATTATGAATGATGCATGTCATGAAAGCAAAGAAATGTTTAAGAAATGTCATGAATTATGAATGACAGAATGTAAGAACACTAGTGTCATTAAACTGATTGTATATTTTAACAAAGTGAGAAGAGACATGTTTAAGAATTGGTTATACAGCATCCATAACGCACGATCTTCACAACCAAATTGTGATACACAATTATAAAACCCTTTACTAGATCTGGTGTGACTTTGAGAACATATAGACTCTAGATAGACGCATGATAGTACCATAAAACCAAAATCTAAACCCACTACAAGTAGTTTTCTAATACTGCTGCAGGTTGGGAAAAATGTTTTTTTTTTTTCACAAACATCTCTTTCATGCACCAATTAGTGAAGTAGGAAACAATTACTGCACATTTCAACCTTTTATTTTAATAGTTAAGTACGTTGGAGTTTGAAATTGCATTTGTATGTCATCCACTTTATTTGAAAGTGACTCTAGATAGACGCATGATAGTACCATAAAACCAAAATCTAAACCCACTACAAGTAGTTTTCTAATACTGCTGCAGGTTGGGAAAAATGTTTTTTTTTCACAAACATCTCTTTCATGCACCAATTAGTGAAGTAGGAAACAATTACTGCACATTTCAACCTTTTATTTTAATAGTTAAGTACGTTGGAGTTTGAAATTGCATTTGTATGTCATCCACTTTATTTGAAAGTGAAAACTAGGCAACACTGGCAATTGCTTCTTTGGTGCCAAAGAGAAAGAGGGGAATTGCTGGCACACACAGTGTTGAAAATAGATGAAGCTCATCTCTACCTAGCCATAGTGTGTTTGATGTAGATGTTAGCTAGTTTGCTTTGTAGGTTGCAATATGTCTTAGATGATCTTGTACTTTAGGGTTGTGTGTACTCAAGGGTGCCTTTTGCTACATGACCTATCCTAGATGCCTAAGCAAGCATAGATCAAGCACTTGAAGTGGTTAAAAGTTTTTCCAAAAGCTTTTTTGAGTTCTCTCCAAAAATCAGGATACTACACAAAAATAAATCTGTTTCACTGTAAAAGAATAGGTTTATTTTTGGTGTGCTGAAAGGATTTTCAAAAGTTAGTTAAGGCACCAAAGGCTCAACTCAGTCAGTTATTTTCAGTTAGCTGAGTTGGCAGTTTTCCTAAAATAAATCTGTTTAGTTTAAAACTGAATCTGTTGTTTTCATAACAGCTTTTCAACTGTTTTTTGAAAAGAAGTTAGAAACTGTTTTCTATATAAAGAAAAGTTTTTCTCACATGAAAGGATGCTGAGCAATCACGTTTTTGACAGAGATTAAACACTTTCTATGTGAGAAGAATGATTGAAAAGAGTTTTTGAAAGGTTTTCCAAAGGGATTTTCAAGTGAGCTTGTTCTAGGAAAACTTTGATCTTGGTGAAGGTGCTGGTGCAGTTCTGCAGCAAATTGAACTACTGGTTTTGAGTTCTTGCATCTTCTTTTCAGGTGTTATCTTTCCTTTATTCTTGTTTGTAAAGGTGTAAGTGTTAGTTACTCCTTGATAGGGTTTCTTGGAGTGCAAGGTGTGCTGAAATAGGGTTTTTCAGCATTGGTTGTATTGTTCTTGTAGTGTTCAAGAACTGTTGTGTTTGTAAGTGATTGATACTGTTTTTAGTGGATTCCACCTTGGAGTAAGGTGAAAATAGATGTAGCTTTGTATGAGTGAACCAGTATAAAAACCTGCTTGTCTTTTTCTCTCATCCCTGCACTCGTTTCTGGTTTTGCTTAATTCTGTCAAGAACTAAATCTGTTCTTTTGAAATCAAATTTGTTAATTTTGGGTTTAATAAAAACTGTTCTTCCTGATTTGTTAAAGTTCTCTAATCACTAACAAAGTGTTTGTATATGAGGTTTAAATTGGTTTAAGAACAAATAGTCCTATTCATTAAATCGTGACAAAGATTCATTCTCTTTTGAAACCTTGTGTTGAATGAACTTGATTGATTTCTTGGCATAATCTGTACTATTCAAACTCGTAAAATTTAACCAATCTGATTTTGTCATACCTCTCTGTTGATTGCAATTTTAATCTGAACAAGTTCAAATTGTGTTAGACTATTCTGAAGAATCAATGTGTTCCTTTTAAAAACAATTTGTTCTTTTTTCCTCTGATATACTAAAAACTGTTTGTATTTGCGAAAATTTTATATGTTCAATTCACCCCTCCCCTCTTGAACTTAGACACTAATAGACCCAACAATTGGTATCAAGAGTTAGGGCTTGTATTTTGCTCAAGTGTATGCATGATGTCTGAGTTTAAAATGCCTTTTGCTGAAGGTGCGTCTATTAATAGACCTCCTATGTTTGGTGGTGATAACTATGCTTTCTGGAAAATCAGGATGAAAATCTTTATGGAGTCTATTGACATGGGGATCTGGGATGCAGTGGTCAGTGGACCTTTTATACCTATGCAGGTTGTCAAAGAAGAAACAATAAAGAAGCCTTGGTCTGAATATAGTGAAACCGAGAAGAAGAAGGCCCAATATGACTCCTTAGCCAAGAATATCATCACCTCTGCACTGAATATGGATGAGTTCTTTAGAGTCTCTCAATGCAACTCAGCTAAGGAGATGTGGGAGGTACTAGAGGTAACTCATGAAGGGACTGATGATGTGAAACGGGCAAGGAAGCACTCACTAATTCAGGAATACGAACTGTTCAGAATGCAATCAGAAGAAAGTATTGCAGATGTGCAGAAACGATTTACACATATTGTAAATCACCTCATTGGCCTTGGTAAAGTCTTTGACAAGGAAGAGCTCAACATAAAGGTGTTGAAATGCCTTGATAGGAGCTGGCAGCCTAAGGTAACAACAATCTCAGAATCCAGAGATTTATCCAAGATGTCCACTGCTACACTTTTTGGAAAGCTGATGGAGCATGAAATAGAGCTGAAAAGATTGAAAGAACAAGAAACTGTGGAGAAGAAAGCCAAAGGAATTGCCTTGAAAACTACCATGGAACATGATACAAGTGAGGAAGAAGAGAATCCTGAACATGATGAGACATTGAGTCTGCTCATCATAAAATTCAGCAGATTTCTTAGAAAGAAAAATCGTGACAGAACTCAACAAAGGAAGAGGTATTCTAAATCCAATGATTCAAATTCTTCAAATTACACTTGTTTTGGATGTGGTAAACCAGGTCATATGAAGGCTGATTGTCCAAACAATCAAAACAAAGAAAAATCAGCAAGCAAGAAGAGTGAAAGAAGCAAAGGCAAAAGAGCATACATCTCATGGGAAGAAAATGATGTATCCTCATCTAGTGATTCCTCAACCGAAAGTGAGGAAGCAAATTTGTGCTTTATGGTGAATGATGAAGAATCTAACTCTGATTCAGTAAGTGATTTTTCTACTGATTCTGAAAATTATGATCAGCTGTTAATTGCATTTAAGGAAACACATGATGAAGTAAACAGATTAGTTGTAATTTGCAACAAATTGAATAGAGTAAATAGGGTACTTGAACCTAAGGTCAAAGCTCTTGAAGAAGAACTGCACAAAGCTAAAACTGAATTGGTTAGCCTTGAATTAACATGTTTGCATGCATCAATAAAACCTGTGATAATTGTAAAAAGCTAGAAAAGCAGGTTGAGTATTTGTTAAAAACACTTTCAAATTTCACCAAAGGAAGAGAAAATCTTGAAACTTTATTAGGTTCACAGAATGCTGTTTTTAATAAAAAAAATGGTCTAGGATACAATCCTGGAATGAAAAGCAATGTGAAAAAGTTGTCCAGTTTTTTGGATCCTTCCAAAACAGGTTTTTCCTCTTTTAGTTGTTCAAATACAATGTATTATGCAACTTGTTTTTATTGCATGAAGTCTGGACATATATCTAGAACATGTAAAGCTAGGAGGAACCTTGTTCCAAAAGGGTTAGCCAAATGGCTTCCTAAGGGAAGGTATTAATCATACTGGACCCTAGACTAAAATGGGTACCATATGTGCTGAATCTGTTTTGCAGATGAATAGCAGAAAAAATCAGTGGTACTTGAACAGTGGGTGCTCGAAGCACATGACAGGTGACTTGACTCAATTCATAAGCCTAAAACTCAAAGCTGAAGGACACGTCACATATGGAGACTGTTAGAATATATGACCTTAAACGAGAGGGGGGTGAATTGTTTAAGAAAGATTTTCGCAGACTTTTAACCTTAGAATGAAAATACTTTGAAAGAACTTTGATTAAGGATTCAGTTTTTCCAAAACAAACAGCAAAAGCACAAAGCTGGAAAAACAATCGGTTGTTTTAGCGAAACAATCGGTTGTTTATACCAGTTCCAAAATAACAAAACTGAATTAAAGAGATAGGGATAGAGAAAATGTACACAGTTGTTTATACTGGTTCACTCCAATCCAGAGCTACATCCAGTCTTCTCAGAAACCCTGAGGATATCCACTAAGCAATCACACATTGTCACTTACACCACAACCAAGAGAATGACCTTGAACACCTCAAGAAACACACTCTCCTTGGCCAACACTAAGATTGTTGATCTTGAACACCTCAAGAACACACAGCCAATCTCAGCAAAACACACACACGAATTGTTCAGCAGTTTACAAAAGATTACACTTGTTACAGATGGAAATCTGAAATCAATACAAGTAGAATCCCTATTCAGCACCTTGATCAATCTCTCAACTCTTTAGCAATGTCATAATACTTTGAAAAACTCTTAGATAAAAACTTTGTTTCAAGATTCATAATATATCAAAACTGTTTTTCAGAATATATCTAAGAATATAGTTTGTTATCAAATCTTAACAAACTCTTAATTGTATTTAAAATTGATTGGTCAAAGCATTTAATGACTGGAACGTATTCAGTTAAAGCATTTAAAGCTCAGTCAAAGAAAACAGTTTTTCTGTTATGGTTTTAAAACAAACAATCGATTGTTTACTCGAATCAATCGGTTGTTTTGTTACTTAACAAAAACACCATTCAAAAACAGTTTTCAAACTTTCTCAAAACACCTAAGTGTAAACAATCGGTTGTTTCAACTTAGTTTGAAAATCATTTTGCTTTGATAAAATTGAGATGCTAATTGCTTTGAGATTTAATCTAAGTGTTGATTACAATATTGAACTACCCCAGAACAAAGCTTAAACCATCACAGCAGCATCAAGCAAAGCAGAGGCTTCATCATCCTTCAAAGGATTGGATTCATCAAAACATTGAACACCACTTTAAATCAATTTCTACACAGTGCTGTCAGACTCAAAAAACAATCGGTTGTTTCTTCGAAACAATCGGTTGTTTATACCAGCAAACAACAAACAAACTGAATTTAAAGAGATGGGGATAGAGAGATTGTACACAGTTGTTTATACTGGTTCACTCAAAACTAGAGCTACATCTAGTCTTCTCAGAAACCCTGAGGATATCCACTAAGCAATCATCACTTGATTACTTACACCACAACCAAGAGAATGACCTTGAACACCTCAAGAAACACACTCTCCTTGGTCAACACTAAGATTGTTGATCTTGAACACCTCAAGAACACACAGCCAATCTCAGCAACACACACAAACGAATTGTTCAGCAATTTACAAAGATTACACTTGTTACAGATGGAAATCTGAAATCAATACAAGTAGAATCCCTATTCAGCACCTTTATCAATCTCTCAACTCTTTAGCAATCTCAGAACTCTTTGAAAAACTCTTAGATGAAAAACTTTGATTCAAGATTCTTAATATATCAAAACTGTTTTTCAGAATATATCTAAGAATATAGTTTGTTATCAAATCTTAACAAACTCTTAATTGCATTTAAAATAGATTGGTGATGACTTTTTACGGCAAGTGCACCGCGTTTGTCAGAAGTAATAATTGTCCCTAAGGACGGATATCGATCCCACAAGGAACAGTGAATTATCAAGTACAATAATCGCTAAATATAGAACAAAACAATTAAAAGTGTATTGAGAGTGGTTGTGTTGGCGATGATCAATAAGAAAACAGACAAAGAATTAATTGTTTCAATTGGAAAAATAGGGATTAGGTTTCATCTCTCTCACTCTCATGTATTTTGATTAACATGTCAATATTAAGTTCTTTAATTGAAATTGATGCCCGTATAAAAATCATTTATATCGATTCCTCGCATATAAAATCCTTAAGAATGTTCCCTAACTATCGATCCCTCGCATAATTATAAGAACAACTTAGAACGAAGCTCAGACGTTTAATAGCAATTAACATTTCAAGTCTATTCCTAGCACTCAAATATGTTAAGTATTGCTGTATAGGTCCGAACCCTAAAAATACCTCCCGGTCAGATTTAAGATTCTCAATTTGTCACGGAAAATTAAAAGTAAAACAACAATACCAATAATCAATCAAGAACTGAATATTAATATATAAAATATCACCTCAATACATAAGAGTTTGAGCAGATTACTCCCAATCCCAAAGGGGTAGAATTAGCCACGCATACTTCTATCACCTTCCATTCTCCCAATTGGGTTACAATTCACTCTATGGTGTTTTCCTCTCAATCTCGCACACTAAGGTTGAGCCTCTAGCCCTCTATTTATCCTAGTTTTCTAGGGTTAGATTGTTTATTGTGTTGCGCTAATGGGCTAAATGATAAAACATAAAAAAGGCCCAATCTTTCTTTGCATCTTTTTCCATTCTGGGACCTTCTATCTTTATCTTTTTAGCTCAAATCATTCATCTTTAATCCAAATCTCCAATCTTCCTTAGAAATCTGCAATTAACACCAAATTTGGGAATAAAATACTCTTATTCAAATAAAGATCATAAAAAATGTAAAAAGGTATAAATTCATAAATTAGGGATTATTTTATATGTAAATTAGCAATAAATCTTCATAAGTGCTTATATTTTAATATGAAATATTACTGAAATTAGACACTTATCAATTGGTCAAAACATTTAATGACTGGAGCGTATTCAGTTAAAGCATTTAAAGCTCAGTCAAAGAAAACAATTTTTCTGTTATGGTTTTAAAACAAACAATCGATTGTTTCCTCGAATCAATCGGTTGTTTTGTTACTTAACAAAAACACCATTCAAAAACAGTTTTCAAACTTTCTCAAAACACCTAAGTGTAAACAATCGGTTGTTTCGACAAAACAATCGGTTGTTTCAACTTAGTTTGAAAATCATTTTGCTTTGATAAAATTGAGATGCTAATTGCTTTGAGATTTAATCTAAGTGTTGATTACAACATTGAACTACCCCAGAACAAAGCTTAAACCAGCACAGCAGCATCAAGCAAAGTAGAGGCTTCATCATCCTTCAAAGGATTGGATTCATCAAAACATTGAACACCACTTGGTTCAACAATCTCCCCCTATTTGATGAAGACAAATCCCTGGTGCTTGTGTTGTACAGATTAAATCTGAAGCAGTTCCTGCAGAGAAAGCATTCATACTATCCAAAGCTTCTTACAGCAGCAAGTTGGATTTCACTCATTAAGCATAATAAACAATTGGTTGTTTACACGAAACAATCGGTTGTTTCTATCAGCAGCAGCAGAAAGCAATTTTAAATTCAAAGATTTAAACATTTTATGCATATAAGACATAGATATACAAGAACCAATAATTCTCCCCCTGTTTGTCTTCACAAATAGACTTTAACATGTATTAAAAACAGATTTAAGAGAGATTATTAAGATCAAGAATACCTAACTCATTTCTCAAGAAGAAAAACCTCTCTTTTGGCAAAGGCTTTGTGAAGATGTCAGCTAGCTGCAGTTTGGTCTCCACAAACTTTACTTCACAGTTCCCATTTTGCACATGATCTCTGATGAAATGATGTCTTATTTCAATATGTTTGGTCCTTGAGTGCTCAATTTGATTTTTGGTAAGGTTTATTGCACTTGTGTTATCACACATCAAGGGAACCTTGTTGATTTGTAAACCAAAATCTGCAAGTTGTTGCTTGAGCCATAGGATCTGTGCACAGCAGCTACCTGTAGCTATATATTCTGCCTCAGCAGTAGAGAGAGCAACACATGCTTGCTTCTTGCTATGCCATGAGATTAGGCATGAGCCAAGAAGGTGACAAGTGCCACTTGTTCATGATGTGATTCCACTAGCCATATAGAGAAAGGTTCTTGACTTTCTTAGGAATCACCTTGAGTTGGACATTATAGAGGCACTTTTCTTAGAGTTGGATCATTGTTCTAAGACAAGAACTCACCAAAAACTAGTACCAAATCCCAAACTCATTTGGATGAACCAATTTTAGTCAAATTGAACCGAACAAAAGAGTAAGAAAAGCAAAGGAACAAGATGAATGGACTCAAAAATAAAACTGCCGAACCAAAACTCATAAAAAACAGCAAGAACACCAAACCAAAACTCAAGAACACAAGCTAACAAAAACAATAGAAAGAGAAGAAAGGAAGGAGAAGAGAGTGCTCATGAAGATGGAAGGATGTTGGATGATCTCGCCACTAGAAGTGTGGAATGCTCCTAGATAAGAGTGATGCCGCCACTTGAGGACTCCATTGATCCATCAAGATAAGACTAGAGAAGAAGGCTCCAAAAGCTCTCCAAAGTTCACTCAAAATTTGAGTAGAGTTTTCTTAGATTAATTCCAATCTCAATTTTACAAAGAGAGCACCTCTATTTATAGCCTAAGGTGCTGAAAATGCAAGCTAAACATTTCAAAAATTCCCTCCTAAAACTAGCTAAAACCGGCGCCTAAACCATGCATGAGGGAGGTGTGACTCTTTCCTTCACTTTGGCACCTCCTATTCTACTCCTACACCTATCTACTAATACACCCCCCCCCCTAAGACTCCTAACTAAAGACTAAAAGATGCTAAAACAAAAGAGGTTTCTAATGTTTCCCTCTAAGCACCTTCAACTAAAGAAATTACAAAAAGAGAAAATAAATGTCCTCTAGCTCCCAAAGCTTTGAACATGCTTCTTGTAATCCTTTGAGGTGGACTTTGACCTCCATGGGCGTCCTCCATTTGTGCCTCCACCTCTTCTTGATCTTGTTGATTGGCCTCCATGTCCTCTTGAGCTTGATCTCCATCAGTGCTTTTTCTATCTAGCTTGCAACCTGCAAATTCAGAATCTGAATAACCAATTAAATGTATAGGAGAATGAGAAGGATACCATAGTCCTACAGAAGATGTTCCTTTGAGATATTTCAGAATCCTTTTTGCAGCTTTGAAGTGTGACTCCTTAGGATTTGCTTGATATCTTGCACATAGACACACCGCAAACATGATGTCCGGTCTACTTGCTGTGAGATAAAGCAATGATCCAATCAAACCTCTGTATTTTGTTTTATCTATACTCTTTCCAGCAGCATCTGCATCCATATAGCAGCTTGATGGCATTGGAGTGCTTGCCTCTTTGCAATTCTCCATGTCAAACTTTTTGAGAATTTCCTTGCAATACTTTGATTGACTTAGGAAGATCTCATCCTTTGTTTGTTTAACCTGCAATCCAAGAAAGAAAGATAGTTCTCCCATCATAGACATTTCAAACTCAACTTTCATTGCAGCCACAAACTCTTCACACAACCTATCTTGAGTAGCACCAAAAATGATGTCATCAACATAGATTTGTACAAGAATAATTTCTGCATTTGACTTCTTGATGAAGAGAGTCTTGTCTACCATTCCCCTTTCATAACCATGAGATAGCAGAAAGTTGCTAAGCCTTTCATACCACTACCTTAGAGCTTGTTTCAGACCATACAAAGCTTTCTTCAACTTGAAGACATGGTTAGGAAACTTGTGATCTTCAAAACCCGGTGGTTGATCTACATAGAGTTCCTCATTGATGTAGCCATTCAAGAAGGCACTCTTTACATCCATTTGGAAGAGTTTGAAGCCACTCATACAAGCAAAGGCCAGCAGCAGCCTCACAGCCTCCAATCTAGCCACAGGAGCAAAGGTTTCACCATAGTCTATGCCCTCTTCTTGATTGTAGCCTTTGGCAACTAGCCTTGCCTTGTTTCTAGTGATCACTCCATCCTCATCTAGCTTGTTCCTGAAAACCCATTTTGAACCAATAACATTCATTTCATTAGTTTTAGGGACAAGAAACCATACCTCATTTCTTTCAAATTGGTTTAGCTCTTCATGCATAGCCTCAACCCATTTCTCATCTTTGAGAGCTTCTTCAATTGACTTTGGTTCAATTTGAGAAACAAAAGGTGTGTGCCTGCAGTAGTTTGAGATAGAGCTACGTGTGGAGACACCTTCCTTTATCTGCCCTATGATGTTATCCACTAACAGATCTCTAGGAATCCTCCACTCTTTGGGCAGCTCACTCCGTTGCAGAATTTCAATCGGTTGTTTCTACGAATCAACCGGTTGTTTTTCTGCACAGATGTCTAGCTTCTCCAAACTGATGCTCTGTTCGTCTTCCTCAGCACTGATCTTTGGGTTCTCACTGGTTCTACGATCTACCTCATCAAAGACTACATGGACTGATTCTTCTACAGTCATCAACCTTTTGTTGTAGACTCTATAAGCATGGCTTGTGAGAGAATAGCCAATGAAAATGCCAAGGTCAGCTTTTTCATCAAACTTTCCCAAGCTTTCCTTTCCATTGTTGAGAACAAGGCAGTTACAACCAAAGACTTTGAGGTGACTGATGTTGGGCTTCCTTCCATTGAACATCTCATATGGAGTTTTCTTCAAGATGGGCCTTATAAGCACCCTATTTATCACATAGCAAGAGGTGTTCACTGCATCTGCCCAAAAATACTTAGGAAGTGATGATTCACTAAGCATTGTCCTTGCAAGCTCTTCAAGAGATCTGTTCTTCCTCTCTACAACTCAATTCTGTTGTGGTGTTCTTGGAGCAGAGAAATTGTGTAGGATCCCCAACTTCTCACAGAACTTTGCAAACTTCTCATTTTGGAATTCTCCTCCATGGTCACTTCTTATGGAGCCAATGTTGCTGTTCTTTGTGTTTTGAAGCCTTCTTGCTAGCTTTGAATGCAGCAAAGGCATCACTCTTTGATTCCAAGAACAAATTCCAAGTGTACCTAGAGAAATCATCAACAATAACAAGAGCATAATAATTTCCACCAAGACTCATAGTTCTAGAGGGTCCAAAGAGATCCATGTGAAGGAGTTCAAGAGGTCTCAATGAAGAGACAAGATTTTTGGTTTTAAAAGAACTCTTCACTTGTTTCCCCTTTTGTCAAGCTTCACAAATGTGATCCCTCTCAAACTTGAGTTTTGGCAGCCCAATCACAAGATCTTTTGATATTAGCTTGTTTAAATGATTCATGTGAATATGAGCAATTCTTCTATGCCAAAGCCAAGATTCATCTTGCTTGGATAGAAGACATCCAATTGAACATGGTGAAGAGATATCAAGAAGATACACATTATTAACTCTCTTACCTACCAACATTACCTCTTTGGTGTTGGGTAGACAGATTTCACATGTGTTTGTCTTGAACATCACTTGATACCCCTTGTCACAAAGTTGGCTAATACTCAGAAGATTGTGCTTTAGGCCCTCAACAAAGAGCACATCATGAATCACCAAGATGCCTTCATCTCCTATGGATCCTCTCCCAAGGATTCTTCCTTTGTTGTTGTCTCCATAGGTAACATGACCCTCTTGCTTGAAGGATATTCTCAGGAACTTTAATTTGTCCCCTGTCATATGCTTGGAGCATCCACTGTCCAAGTACCAAAGATGGTTTCTTTCCTCCAAGATGTCCTACAAAAAAGATTTTCAAGTACATAGGTTTGGTCCCCTTATGAATGTGGGTCCAACTGGTTTATACTCATCAATACAAGCTTTATTTTTCTTTGGAATCCACTTCATAAGCCCTTTAGGAACAACATGTTTTTTGATTTTACAGAATCGCACAGAATGGCCTCTTTTCATGCAATAGAAGCATGTAACAATCGATTGTTTCGATGGTCCAATCGATTGTTTTTCTGGCATTTTCGAAAACGATTTTGAAAATCTATCTTGTTTGTTTTGTGGATTAAAACCCAATCCAGATTTTCCAAAAACACAATTTTGAGATGCTAGCACACTCTCAAAGTTAGATTGGCCTTTTGAAAGCTTATCCACTGTTTTAACAAGATAGTGGACATTCTTTTCAAGATTTTCGCAATTTTCACAAGCTAGAGTATCACACTTGCAAGAGGAGTTTTTGTAAATGATTTCCAGGTTTTCAAAATCCATTTTTGAATTTTCTAAATCTTCTTCCAGTGCCTTTACTCTGTTTTCAAGCCAGCTATTCTTTTCTTTCAATCGATTGTTCAAGAGAGCCAATCGGTTGGCTTCTTCATGAGTTTCTTGAAAGGCTTGAAGCAATTGACCATAATTTTCAGAGTTTGATGAACTTACACTACATGAGTCATCCTCCCTTCTGGCCATTAAGCAAAGATTGAGGCTTTTCTTGTTTTGCCTTTTCTTTCTTCTTGCTTGACTCTTTGTCATTGCTTCCTTTGGTTCATGAGCAGCCTTGAGTGTCTCCCACATTTCCTTAGCAGTTTTGCACTTTGATATTCTGAAAAATTCATTAGTTTCAAGTGCAGAAGCTATAATATTTTGAGCAGACTTATCAAGCTGAGCCATCTTACATTTATCATCTGTCCATTTGGACAAAGGTTTTGTAAAGAAAGCATTTTCCTTTTTGAACTTTGGAATGTAAGGACCATTCTCAATTGAGTCCCAAATTCTTTGATCAATAGATTCAATAAAGATTTTCATTCTTGCTTCCCAAAACTTGTAATTCAATCCACAGAATAAAGGTGGTTTGTAGATTGAAGCACCCTCCTCAAAAGATAGTTTTCCACCCATAGAAAAAAAAGATTTTTGGATCAACTTGAATAACTTTCAAGAACCAAGCTCTTGATGCCAATTGTTAGAATATATGGCCTTAAACGAGAGGGGGGTGAATTGTTTAAGAAAGATTTTCGCAGACTTTTAACCTTAGAATGAAAATACTTTGAAAGAACTTTGATTAAGGATTCAGTTTTTCCAAAACAAACAGCAAAAGCACAAAGCTGGAAAAACAATCGGTTGTTTTAGCGAAACAATCGGTTGTTTATACCAGTTCCAAAATAATAAAACTGAATTAAAGAGATAGGGATAGAGAAAATGTACACAGTTGTTTATACTGGTTCACTCCAATCCAGAGCTACATCCAGTCTTCTCAGAAACCCTGAGGATATCCACTAAGCAATCACACCTTGATCACTTACACCATAACCAAGAGAATGACCTTGAACACCTCAAGAAACACACTCTCCTTGCCAACACTAAGATTGTTGATCTTGAACACCTCAAGAACACACAACCAATCTCAGCAAAACACACACACGAATTGTTCAACAGTTTACAAACGATTACATTTGTTACAGATGGGAATCTGAAATCAATACAAGTAGAATCCCTATTCAGCACCTTGATCAATCTCTCAACTCTTTAGCAATCTCAGAATACTTTGAAAAACTCTTAGATAAAAACTTTGTTTCAAGATTCTTAATATATCAAAATTGTTTTTCAGAATATATCTAAGAATATAGTTTGTTATCAAATCTTAACAAATTCTTAATTGCATTTAAAATTGATTAGTCAAAGCATTTAATGACTAGAGCGTATTCAGTTAAAGCATTTAAAGCTCAGTCAAAGAAAACAATTTTTCTGTTATGGTTTTAAAACAAACAATCGATTGTTTCCTCGAATCAATCGGTTGTTTTGTTACTTAACAAAAACACCATTCAAAAACAGTTTTCAAACTTTCTCAAAACACCTAAGTGTAAACAATCGGTTGTTTCGACAAAACAATCGGTTGTTTCAACTTAGTTTGAAAATCATTTTGCTTTGATAAAATTGATATGCTAATTGCTTTGAGATTTAATCTAAGTGTTGATTACAACATTGAACTACCCAGAACAAAGCTTAAACCAGCACAACAGCATCAAGCAAAGCAGAGGCTTCATCATCCTTCAAAGGATTGGATTCATCAAAACATTGAACACCACTTTAAATCAATTTCTACACAGTGCTGTCAGACTCAAAAAACAATCGGTTGTTTCTTCAAAACAATCGGTTGTTTATACCAGCAAACAACAAACAAACTGAATTTAAAGAGATAGGGATAGAGAGATTGTACACAGTTGTTTATACTGGTTCACTCAAAACTAGAGCTACATCCAGTCTTCTCAGAAACCCTGAGGATATCCACTAAGCAATCACCACTTGATTACTTACACCACAACCAAGAGAATGACCTTGAACACCTCAAGAAACACACTCTCCTTGGTCAACACTAAGATTGCTGATCTTGAACACCTCAAGAACACACAACCAATCTCAGCAACACACACAAACGAATTGTTCAGCAGTTTACAAAGATTACACTTGTTACAAATGAATATCTGAAATCAATACAAGTAGAATCCCTATTCAGCACCTTGATTAATCTCTCAACTCTTTAGCAATCTCAGAACTCTTTGAAAAACTCTTAGATGAAAAACTTTGATTCAAGATTCTTAATATATCAAAACTGTTTTTCAGAATATATCTAAGAATATAGTTTGTTATCAAATCTTAACAAACTCTTAATTGCATTTAAAATAGATTGGTCAAAGCATTTAATGACTGGAGCGTATTCAGTTAAAGCATTTAAAGCTCAGTCAAAGAAAACAGTTTTTCTGTTATGGTTTTAAAACAAACAATCGATTGTTTCCTCGAATCAATCGGTTGTTTTGTTACTTAACAAAAACACCATTCAAAAACAGTTTTGAAACTTTCTCAAAACACCTAAGTGTAAACAATCGGTTGTTTCGACAAAACAATCGGTTGTTTCAACTTAGTTTGAAAATCATTTTGCTTTGATAAAATTGAGATGGTAATTGCTTTGAGATTTAATCTAAGTGTTGATTACAACAATGAACTACCCCAGAACTAAGCTAAAACCAGTACAGCAGCATCAAGCAAAGCAGAGGCTTCATCATCCTTCAAAGGATTTGGATTCTTCAAAACATTGAACATCACTTGGTTCAACAATCTCCCCCTATTTGATGAAGACAAATCCCTGATGCTTGTGTTGTTCTTTGATTAAATCTGAGGCAATTCCTGCAAAAGAACTTTGAGTAATACATTGAACTTCTGATATTCTGTTAGTAACAGATTAACAATTAAAGCTTAAACATTCAATATCAGAACCAAATAACATCACTCAACCTGTTTTTAACAATATGAAAAACAGAAACTTAAAACAAATTGGAAACACAAACACGGCATATATCTCCCCCTATTTGTCTTCACAAATAGACAAAGATAAGAGATAAAATAAAACATTGTTCCAATTACATCAGAATAAAACAGCAACAGCAGAAGGAAAGAAATTTTAAAACCAGAAAAGAGAACAACCAAAAACAATCGATTGTTTCGATGGCCAATCGATTATTTTTCTCTCAGTCTTCTTCATCAGCAAACTGAAGATCAAAGATTTGATTCTGGACAGCTTCAATCTGTTCGTCCAGAGTCATAAACCTTGCATCCATGTTGTCAAACCTTGTATCTATCCTCTGAAAGTTGCTAACACATAGATCATGAAGGCTCCTTTGATTTTCAGCAAAGGTATCTAGCCTATTCACCATGAGTCTTTCAAAAGGAGACATGGTTTGCATTCTTTCTCCTTGATGTTCAGCATCAGCACTAGGTCCTGCATCTTGAAAATCTTCAGCTGGATCTTCATGTTGAGCATCCATGTTAGCAGGTTCATCTTGTTCAAGGTGAGCAGCACCACTTGATGAGGCACCATGATCACCATCCTTACTTAACCATTTTCCACCTATTTTTGTGAAGCCCATCTTGCTGAGTGATCCATTGTTCAACTCTTGAGTTGACTTGACCAGCTCAGAAGTTTCATCTTCAAGATTAACTTCAAATAGTGTAGAAACTTAGATATTAAAACAGCATAGGGATAGTGGTAATCGGACTAACCTCATGGCTTTTTGCATATGTTCCTTGATTATGTGAATCTAATTGATATTCACTTTCTTGGTGATACAGAAGATGTAAACCAGATCTTCTTCAGTCAACACTGAGTGATTATCCCCCTTGGAGTTAGGATCCAAGTTACAATGAGAGCAAGCAACCTCTCATCAATCCTCAGCCTCCAACCGAGCAAGTGCTGACTTGAGATTGTTTGTTCTTCAAGCAACTTTTGTAGAACTGGATTTTGTTGAAATCTTCTACCACACCAAGGTTTCCTTTGTTGATTCTTAATCCAGAGAACTTAAGCCCAGCTACAGCAGCCCAAACCTCATGGGTTATCTCCATCTCCACACCTTTCACATGAGAGACTAAGTTGTTTCCCTCAAACTTCAAGTTGGTGTAGAAACTCTCACCAAATCTGGATATATGTTCCCTTTGAGCTCCATAAACTTTCTGAGTGACTGGTCTTTGAGAAGCTTCCTCACATTGTCAAGCTTTAAGACAACAATAGAGGAAGAATTCTTGGAAGAGGAGATGTTGGCACTAAAGACTCAACCACTATTGAGAATGTACTGTATGTTGAAGGGCTAAAGCATAGTCTTCTAAGTATTAGTCAGCTGTGTGACAAGGGATACAAGGTTAATTTCGAAGCCAACACTTGTACAATCTCAAATGAAATTTCTGGTAAGGTGCTTTTCACAGGAAAAAGGGTAAACAACATCTATCTCTTAGACATTATGAATAACTGTTCTGAAAATGAGTGTTTGTTGTCTAAAAGTGATGAGTCCTGGCTGTGGCATAGGAGGCTTACTCATATCCACACAAATCACTTGAATAAGCTGAAGTCTAAGGAACTTGTTTCTGGTTTACCAAACATAAAATTTCAAAATAACAGATTGTGTGATGCTTGTGTAAAGGGAAAACAGATAAGAACTTCATTTAAATCTAAAGATGTGATTTCTACAAATAAAGCCTTGGATGTTTTACATATGGACTTGTTTGGACCATCTAGGACTACTAGCTTAGCTGGAAATTACTATGCCTTGGTGATTGTTGACGACTTTTCAAGATATACATGGACTTTGTTTCTTGCATCTAAAAATGATGCATATAAAGCCTTTAAGAAACTAGCTAAGGTTCTGCATAATGAAAATGAAAATAGAATAAAACAGATTCGTAGTGATCATGGGGGAGAATTTCAAAATGAAAAATTTGATAGATATTGTGAAAAGCATGGGATCACACATAGCTGTTCTGCTCCTAGGACACCCCAACAAAATGGTGTAGTTGAAAGGAAGAATAGGTCATTAGAAGAGTTAGCTAGGACCATGTTAAATGAATCTGGTTTACCTAAATATTTTTTGGGCTGATGCAGTATACACTGCTTCTTATGTGCTTAACAGAACCTTGATTAGACCAATTCTTAAGAAAACTCCCTATGAATTGTATAAAGGTAGGAAGCCTAGCATTAGTCATCTTAGGGTTTTTGGCTGCAAATGTTTTGTTCTAAATAATGGTAAAGAAAATCTGGGGAAATTTGATCCTAAATCAGATGAAGGAATACATACTGGTTATGCTATAAATGGGCATGCTTATAGAGTGTATAATAAAAGATTGCTTGCAGTAGAAGAATCTATACATGTTGTATTTGATGAAACAGATTGTTCTGTGTCTAAATCTGTTCTGGATGAACCTGGTATGGATGATTTAAGAACCATTTTGTAAAAGAATCAATCTAGTGAGCTTGATGCAACTAATCCAAATGTTGTCAAAGAATCTATTGTGAATGCAGGATTGCCTAAAGAATGGAAGACACCCAGGGATCTCACACTAGACAATGTAATTGGTAAAATTGAGAAAGGAGTCTCAACAAGAAATTCACTTAATAATTTCTGCAAAACAGTGGCCTTTGTTTCACAGATTGAGCCTAAAAGTCTAGAAGAAGCACTACAAGACAGCAATTGGATAACAGCAATGCAGGAAGAACTGAACCAATTTGAATACAATGAAGTGTGGACTTTGGTTCCACAAGGCATGAGATGAATATCATAGGAACCAAGTGGGTGTACAGGAACAAGATGGATGAACATGGGTCTATCACTAGAAATAAAGCAAGGCTAGTTGCTAAAGGTTATAACCAAGAAGAGGGAATTGATTTTGGTGAAACCTATGCACCAGTAGCACGTCTTGAAGCTGTCAGATTACTCATAGCATTTTCCAGCATACAAGGCTTCAAGCTATTTCAAATGGATGTCAAGAGTGCATTCTTAAATGGTTTACATTAATGAAGAGGTGTTTGTATCTCAGCCTCCAGGGTTCGAAGATCATAAAAATCCAGAGCATGTGTACATGCTCAAGAAGGCTTTATATGGATTGAAGCAGGCACCTAGGCAATGGTATGAGAGGCTAAGTGAGTTTCTGCTCTCTCAAGGATATAACCGTGGCAATTCTGATAAAACTCTGTTCATAAAGAAGAAAAGAGAAGACATTATACTTGTGCAAGTCTATGTGGATGATATTATCTTTGGATCCACAAATGAAGAGATGTGTGAAGACTTTGTGAAAACAATGAAGAGTGAGTTTGAGATGTCAATGTTAGGGGAAATGAATTTCTTCCTTGGACTACAAGTGAAACAACTCAAGGATGGAATTTTCATAAGTCAAGAAAAGTACTGCAAGGAGCTGCTTAAGAGGTTTGATATGGATCAATGCAAAGCAATCAACACTCCTATTTCAACAAGCTGCCAGCTGGAACAAGATTGTGCAGGAAAATCAGTGGATCAATCTAAGTACAGGGTTTAATTGGTTCTTTATTATACTTAACTGCTAGCAGGCCTGACATTATGTTTGTTGTGTGCTTATGTGCTAGATATCAATCTGATCCAAAGGAATCACACTACAATGCAGCAAAGAGAATTCTGAAATACTTGCAAGGGTCTAAGGATGTTGGATTATGGTATCCTAACAATGTATCTTTAAACTTAACTGGTTTTTCAGATTCTGACTTTGCAGGTTGCAAGGTTGATAGGAAAAGCACAAGTGGGACTTGTCACATGCTTGGATCAAGTCTAATCTCTTGGCATTGCAAGAAACAGCTTGTGTTGCTCTCTCTACAGCAGAGGCAGAATACATAGCTGCTGGAAGTTGTTGTGCTCAAACCTTATGGCTAAGGCAGCAGCTAAGTGACTTTGGGATTCTATTAAACAAGATACCTATAAATTGTGATAACACTAGTGCTATAAATCTGTCTAAGAATCCTGTCATGCATTCAAGAACTAAACATATTGAAATTAGACATCACTTTCTAAGAGAACATATAGCTAATGGAACTTGTGATATCAAATTCATTGGCACTGAATTTCAATTGGCTGATCTTTTTACTAAACCTCTTGCTAAAGATAGGTTTTATTTTCTTCTAAATGAATTGGGTATCATTAGCTTAAATTGTCCTCTGCAGTAAAAATTTCAATCTGTTATTTTATATTTTAACATGTTTCTCTCTCTGTTTCAGAATCACAGTTGTGACTAGGAAAGAGAAAATTTTTTTTCTCTCTCTCTCCTTATCTTTGACTGCTTTTACGGTTATTAACCAGCAGGTCTATGACAATTATGTGGATATTCTAACTGATTGGATATTGTGTAGGTGCAACAGATTTGATTTGCAAACTGAAATCTGGTTCCAATATATTCTTGCGTCAATCAACACCTGCACTGCTGCCACAAGAATAAAATCTGAAGCATATCTGATTGAATTGATTTTTTTTAAAACGTGATTCTTGAAATCTGATTTAAAGCCTATATAAATCTGGCATTGATCAATTGTTTTTCACATCTCTCATTCCTACTACAAGCTGTCCAGGTTCAAACATTTACATATTAATTTCTTTTCTCATGATCATGTGAATTGTTACTGATTCTCTCTCTAGCTGGGATTGTCTTTTGATAAACAGGTGCAGGTAAAACAGATAAGCATGGCATCCTCATCACACAGAAAGAAGAAATCCAAAGAGCAACCTAACAGCAGCCAAGGCATTCTGGAAAATTGGTTTGCTGGAGATTCTGAAGCTATGACAAGGTTCATCCATGAGACAAGCAGAAAGCAAGTCAATGTGCCCAAGGTGCTGGAATTCTCATGGTTGAGGGAAGAAAATCTGACTGAAGCAAAAACTCTGCTCAAGCATCAAAAACTGAAAAGCTTCTTAAATGACTGGAAATGTCTATCCAGACTGGTGAAAGTGTTCTACAGCAATTGGTTCAAGATGGCAAAATCTTGTTTCCCATGTGAAAGTGTGAAGCTGAAAATTACAAGGGAAATATGGAGCAATGTGGGAGGAATCAAGTATTCAGGAATGAAGGTTAGCAAAGGGAATACTGCTGGAATTCAAGGTTCAACAAGATGCAGTTTTATAGGAGCTGTGTTAGAAATCCTACTGAACCAGTAGCTAGATTTCATGCTGGTAATCTGACCTTAATTCCAAGACTCCTAGCCTACATAATTGCTTGGCAACTTACTCCTAGAGGAAGTAATCATGCTACTCTTCATGAAGAGGATTTGATTCTGCTATACTGTATAATGAATCAACTCAAGGTAAATTGGGTAAGTACAATGGTAGAGCATATGCTCAAATCCACAAGGCTTCCGATTATCGTTTCCATATGCAATTTTTGTATCAAACTAATTGACTATTTTGAAGTTGATACTGCAAATGAGAGAAATGACACCATTAAGGCAGCAAGTGAAATAGACAACTCCACTCTCTTGAAAATGGGGTTCCAAAAGGAGGGACAGCTGGATATTTTAGAAGGAATGCTGCAAATAGAGCTGAGAATGAAGCAGCTAATCCAGGAGATGAAGAAGAAGAAAATGTTGATGGTGTGCACACATGGATGAGTCACCAGTTCACTCTTCGAAATGAGGATGTTGCTGCTACAAGCCAAAATGCATTGGTTGCATATCAGGAACCTGTGCATAGAGGTGAACCTCTATCCATGTTCGAAAGGCAAGTTCTAACAGGCTGGATACACTCACATACGACCAAAAGGAATACTATGAAATGACTCAAGCCAGGTTTCAACACTTGGATGACCAAATTGAAGGAGTTCAGGAGCAGCTAGCTGAGCTCTACCACAACAAGTGATCTTTTCAAAGTCTTTATCTTTATATCTTGTTGAACAATTGGGTTTTTCTGTTTTTTTTTTTCTGCACTGGTTTTAGTCTTTTTTTTGGTTTGTAATAGAACCTATAAACTGGCTTTTAGTTTGAACTGTTATGAATGTCTATGGTATGTCTTTATTCCATGTTTATTCTGTTTGATGAATCCAAAGGGGGAGAAGACAGAAAGAACATGCTCACAAAGTTGATGATTTGGTTCAAGCTGCAGGGAGGTAGCACAAAACTCACATACTGCTATATTCTGGTTTTATTTCTAAATGTTGTTGTGCAGTTTTTGGCAGTTAGTACAGTGCAGGTTTTGATCATCAAAGTATGCAAAGCAAAGGGGTTTTGTCTCCATCAAACAGGGGGAGATTGTTGAAGATGGATGAAGCTCATCTCTACCTAGCCTTAGTGTGTTTGATGTATGTAGATTTAGCTAGTTTGCTTTGAAGGTTGCATATGTCTTAGATG